>NC_057811.1:17532652-17809591 GCF_018294505.1 Triticum aestivum
GGTGAGGTCGAGGGGAGGGCACAGGCAGGGGAGGAATACTGGGCCGGTGGTCGCTGGCGTTTCGAGGAAGATCGTCAACACTGACTGGCTGGAGGTAGATGAAGGCGATCTGCCCGTTCTTTGTACATCAGACGGTGCAGAAAAAATGGACTGACCTATTTGCTTTCAGTCGACTGTTATTTTCATATAATCATGTAGTAATTTAGTGTGCCATGCATGTTGTAGAGCTATCATATGTCTCCCATCATTTATTTCTCACCGACCTGCTATCTGCTACCTTTACACTATACTAATTGTGCACACACTTCACCCATACTCACACTATTGTTTTTTTATGCATGGGTATTTCAGACTCTGATGCAGTGTTGATGAATGCAGAAAAGAAAAGACAGAAGTCGCTCCAGCGTAATTCGAAGATAAGCACTAAGCGTTTCAGCGCTCTAATGGGTGCAGTGTCAGCAGTTGGAGACAGTAAACGTAGCTCTGCAGTTGATGATCTCAATTGCCACACACAACCATCCCAGGTGCTTGCTTTAACTTCGCGCTGTCAAATGTGGTTGCATGTTGCATATGGTGTCTAGCTTGTATTGCTTCCAATTTGGTTAAATTGCGTCTGCTTACTTTACACATTATACCTTTGATAATGACATGCCTTCCTGTTTTTGATACATACTACATATGTCTATTAACCATGTTCGTACATCAAACTAATGCTCTTTTGTATCCCTCGTCAATCACTTATGATGAGACAGTCACCCGAGTGGGTTACTGTGAGATGCCCTACTCGTTTAAAGAGTGCAGTGTCATCCTCCCCACATGATTCTCAAGAAACAGCAAGGCTAAATGAAGATAGTCAACGTAGCTCTCTAGTTGATCACCGCAATTCCCCCACACCACCATCGCAGGTGCTTGCTCTTACTTGGCAGTGTGATATGTGGTTGCATGTTGCATATGGTGTCTACCTTGTAATGCTTCTAATTAGGGTAAATTGCATCTGCTTAGTTAACACATTATACATGTGAATATGACATGCCTTCCTGTTTTTGGTACATACTACGTCTTTCTATTAACCATGTTCTTACATCAAACTACTTTTCTTGTGTATCCCTCATCAATGCTCCTAATTTGTTAAATTGCATCTCCTTAGCTTACACATTATACATGTGAATATGACACGCCTTCCTGTTTTTGGTACATACTACATCTGCCTATCACACCATGTTCTTACATCAAACTACTGTTCTTGTGTATCCTGCGTCTATCGCTTATGATGAGACAGTCACGCGCGTGGGTTAATATGAGACGCAATACTCTTATAAAGAATGCAATTTCATCCTCTCCACATGATTCTCAAGAAACAGCAAGCCTAAATGAAGATATTGAACGTAGCTCTGTACCTGAAGACCGCACTTCCCCTACACCACCATCACAGGTGCTTGCTCTAACTTCGCAGTGTGATACGTGGTTGCATGTTGCATACGGTGTCTAGCTTGTAATGCTTCTAATTAGGGTAAATTGCATCTGCTTAGTTTACACACTATACCTGTGAATATGACATGCCTTCCTATTTTTGGTACACACTACATCCATGTGTTAACCTTGTTCTTACATGAAACTACCTCTCTTCTGTATCCTGCATCAATCACTTACGATGAGTCACCTTTATTCGTTGCATATTGCATATTATTTCTAGCCTGTTGCCATGTATTGCTTCTAATTTGGTCAAATACATTTGTTAGGGCACCCTTTTAATTTGGCAGAGTGATATTGGTTTCATCTTTCATATGGTTTCTAGCTTGCATCGATTCTAACAAGTTCAAGCACCTTGTGCTTAGTTTACACTTTATACATCATACATGTCAATATGTCACGCCGTCCTGTTTTTCATACATATTCCATCCTCCTATCATGCGGCTGCCTTACATGAAAGTAGTGTTCGTCAGTATCATGCATAAATGAGTTCTGAAGAGCAAATTTTATTCCTTTTTCTTGTGGGTTTGACTTGACAAGGCAAAATCAAGAAAGAGGAAGGAAAAGAGTAAGGAAGGCGATGATGGTGGTCCTCTGCAGCAACGTAAACGAAGCATCTGTACCGATTCTCCTTGTACTGATAGTGCATTACAAGGTCCAAGTCTCCGCTCCCCTACTCCACCATCCAAGGTGCTTGCTCTAACTTGGCAGTGTGATATCTGGTTGCATGTTGCATATGGTGTCTAGCTCGTATTGCTCCTAATTAGTGTAAACTGCATCTGCTTAGCTTACACATGATACATGTGAATATGACATGCTTTCCTGTTTTTGGTACATACTATATCTGTCTATCACACCATGTTCTTACATGAAACTACTCTTCTTGTGTATCCTGCATCAGTCACTTATGATGGGACACCTTTAAGTTGGCAGTGTGATATTGGTTTGCGTCTTGAATATGATTTCTAGCATGTATTGCTTCTAGTTTGATGAACGCCACCTATGACGAGACAATTTTAACTTGGCAGAGTGATATTGATTGCACCTTCCATATGGTGTCTTGCAGTGTTTCTAATTTTTTGAAGTGCCTTCTGCTTAGTTACCACATCACAGGTGTGAATATGTCAAGCCGTCCAATTTTTTCGTACATATTCCATCCTCGTATCATGACTTTGCCTTTCATCAGAGTAGTGTTCATCAGTATCATGCATGAATGAGTTCTGAAGAGCGAATGATATTCCTTTTTCTTGTCACTATGACCTCACAATGCAAAATCAATAAAGCTGAAGGAAATTGGCAAGGCATTGGATGATGGTGGTCCTTCTGAGCAACTGAAATGGAGGTTCTCTACAGATTCTACTCCGCCATCCTCCCAACAAGATTCGCAAGACAACGCAAGGCTAGACAGTCAATGTAGATGTGTAGATGATGAGCACATCTCCCCTACTCCACCATCACAGGTGCTTGCTCTAACTTGGCACTATTATATGTGGTTGCATGTTGCGTATGATGTCTAGCTTGTATTGCTTCTAACTTTGTTGAATTGCATCTGCTTACTTTACACATAATGCCTGTGAATATGACATGTGTTCCTGTTTCTACATCAGACTACTATTCTTGCATATCCCGCATCAGTCACTTATGATAAGGCACCTTTAAGTCGCCACTGTGATATTGGTTGTGTCTTGCATATGATTTCTAGCATGTACTGCTTCTAATTTGTTGAAACGCCATACAGTTTGAACTTGGCAGAGTGATATTGGTTGCATCTTTCATATGGTGTCTAGCTTGCAGTGCTTCTAATTTGTTGAAATGCCTTCTACTTAGTTACCACATCATAGGTGTGAATATGTCACACCATCCTGTTTTTTCATACATATTCCATCCTCGCATCATGTGTTTGCCTTTCATCCGAGTAGTGTTCGTCAGTATCATGCATGAATGAGTTCTGAAGAGCGAATTTTATTCCTTTTTCTTATCGGTTTGACTTCACAATGCAAAATCATTACAGCTGAAGGAAATTAGTCCGTCAGTGGATGATGGTGGTCCTTCGGAGCAACTCAAACAGGGGGTCTCTACAGATTCTACTCTGCCATCCTCCCAACAAGATTCGCAAGACAACACAAGGCTGGACAGTCAACGTAGCTGTGTAGATGATGAGCACATCTCCCCTACTCCACCATCACAGGTGCTTGCTCTAACTTGACACTATTATATGTGGTTGCATGTTGCGTATGATGTCTAGCTTGTATTGCTTCTAACTTGAATTGCATCTGCTTACTTTACACATAATGCCTATGAATATGACACGTGTTCCTGTTTCTAGAACATACGTGTACATGATGAGCACATCTCCCCTACTCCACCATCACAGGTGCTTGCTCTTACTTGGAACTGTTATACGTGGTTGCGTTTTCCGTATGATGTCTAGTTTGTATTGCTTCTGATTATGTTGAATTGCATCTGCATATACCTGCAACGATCACTTACCCATAAGACACATTTAACTTGGGACTGTGATGTAGGTTGCATCTTACATTGTCTTCTAGCTTGTACTGCTTCTAATTTCTTGAAATGGCACTTACGACGAGACACTTTTTACCTGATAGATTGATATTGGTTGCATGTTCATATGGTGCCTAGCTTTCATTTCTTCTAATTTTGTTGAAATGCCTTCCGCTTACTGTTTTTTCATACATATTCCATCCTCCTATCGTACGTGTGAATATGAAACACTGTCTTTTTTTGTATATATTCCATCCTCCTATCCTGCGCTTGCCTTACATCAAAGTAGTGTTCGTCTGTATCATGCATCAACCAGTTATGCAGAGCTAATTTTATTCATCTTCTTGTGGTTTTGACTTCATAAGGCAATATCAGAAAATAGGAAGGAAAATAGTAAGTTAGGGGATGTTCGTGGTCCTCCGCACTGACGCAAACAGAGACTCTCTAGATTTGCCACTGCTACTGCTAATGAAGTTGAAGTCCCAAGTCTACATGATGAGTTCATCTCCCGTACTCCACCATCGCATGTGCTTGCTCTAAGTTGACAGTGTGATAATTGGTTTCATGTTGCATATGTTGTCTAGCCTGTATTTCTTCTATTTTGATTAAATTGCACCTGCTGAGTTTATACGTTATACATGTGCATATGACATGGCTTTCTGTGTCTAGAATACACTGCATCTATCTATCATACCATGTTCTTACATCAAAGTACTGCTGTTGTGTATCCCGCATCAGTCACTCATGATTGGACGCTTTTAACATGGCAGTTTGATAGTGGTTGCATCTTGCATTGATTTCTTCGTTGTACTGCTTTTAATTTTTCGAATTGCCACTTATGACAAGACACTTTTAACTTGGCAGAGTAATATTGGTTGCATCTTTCATATGGTGTCTAGCTTGCATTACTTCTATTTTCTTGAAAATCCTTCTGCTTAGTTTGCACATCGTAGCTGTGAATATGTCATGCCGTCCTGTTTTTCTTACATATTCCATCCTCATACGGTTGTCTTACATCAAAGTATTGCTTGTCTGTATCATGCATCAATGAGTTCTGAAGAGTGATTTTATTCTTTTGTGTTGTGGGTACAGCTTGACATGGCAAAGTCAAAAAAGAGCAAGGAAAATAATATAGTAGGGAGTGCTGTTACTCGTCGGGTGAAACGGAAAAGGTTCTGCCGTCGAGATTCTGCTGGTACTTATAGTGCAGTAGAAGGTCCAAGTCCACCGGCTAAATCTACAAACACAGTATCACCTGCTCCACCAGCTGCAGCATCCGCTTCAACTGTACCAGCATCTCAACCAGTTACTCGTTCGTTTGCTCCGGAACTGGCCAGTTCCCAAGCTGCCTTCACACCTAACACTACTTCCGAAGCACTGCTGACACAACAGGACTTGGCAAGATCAGATGAACCTCATGAGCATCAACACCAAGACGGTACCTGACCGAGTCAAGTTGCAGTTGCATGCTCCTTTATATGTACTCTCACAGTTTGATGTACACTAACACTTTCCATATTCGTTGTTGAACTAGCACCACGGTGCAAGCGGAAACAGACATCAGGGATAATGCTTGACAGACTAACAAAATCTAAAGGAGGAAGAATGGAGATCCATTTTGAGGCAGGTTTAAAAAGGCCACGTGATGCTACAGAGTCAGCCAAGTTAGTATCAGAGGCAGCCGTTGCCGTTAGGTGTCATGCACGTATCCTCCCAACGTGGATCCAGTACAGGAATGAGAAAGACAATACCCAGTTTAACACCTTCCTTGACCATTTATCCGTAAGTAATGTTATTCATCGCAATTAGTAATATTGTCTTGCTCTGTCCCATAATTTCTAGCTTCCTCCTAATAAGACTCACATTCTTTTTTCAACAGATGAGGTTCAAGTTGGATCCGAAAGATGATGCAACTAAACAAGCATGCACTCATGTTTTTCAGTCTGTTCTGTGACAGTATCGGTACCACCTTAGAAAATCTCACTTTGAAGGCAAGGCTAACAATGAAATCGCCCAAACATCTCCAGTGGAATATATTACAGATGAAGACTGGACAGCCCTCATTAAACACTGGTCTGATCCAAAGTGTCAGGTAGGCTATATGTATTTGATCAGACCACATATTGAACTTGTATTTATGTATGTGCCTTACAAGTGTATCTTCTTCTAGGCTAACTGTTTGAAGAACAAAACCAACCGTTCTAAAGTGAAATTCCAACAGACAACAAGATCTCGTAGCTATATTGCACACTGCGAGGCTCTTGTAAATAGCTGCTACTTCCTTCTTTTTTTGTGCCATATTATCGTATCTATATTGACTTGTTCCAAATACAGAGGAAAGCCCGTGCGGACCAAAAAGAACCTGAAGCGAATGCAGTGCAAATCTTCAAGGATTGCCACACCAGCAAGATGAAGGGCATGAGCACACCAGTTCAAGCCGCTGTTGTAAGTCCTTACTCCTCCTGCCTTGAACTAATTGGTACTGTGATGTGTTCATTTAACTACTTGGTTTGCAGCCAATGTCAGTTACTCTATTCACTTTTATTCACAGTTGTCTTAACATATCATTTCACCTTACATGGTTTAAAAGAGATGAAGGATATTCTTTTGGTCTTGATCTGTAATCTAGTTGTTATGTTCACGTGCGTACACAATGATAAAATAGCCTGTTTGTTTTATATCTGTTTGCCCATGATATGAATGATGTCATACTATGTTCATCCTACTTTAAACCATGTCTCTTTATCCTTAGATGTCAACGAATGTGAGGAAATAGACAATACAGTAGACATGCTACATGGACATATGTTCCGAAAGTGATTTTATTATGTAGTTGGCACTACAATACATGCTAATGTATTACAGTAGTTCACCAAAATAAGTTATGTATAAACGTTTAACCTACTTTGTTTGTTTTTGTCTCATTAGTAACTTATCTGGTACACTAATCTACAAGTTCAAACTTTCAGGAAGCTATGGAACAAATGATTGAACAGCCACAACCACCTGAAGGTGACGAGGCTACTACAGACACAATGTCACCTCTTGCTACAGTGCGTCAGTATCTCTCCACTAACAGTGCAAAAAGCACCTTCCTGCGTAATTCTAGGTTGGTTGTCAAGGTAACCTCGTCCAAATCGCCTACTGAACAAAATCTTCCTGCTAGACAGAGTGATATATCTGTGCTCCAGACACAAGTCCAATCCCTAATGGACTTGTTTCGGAAACAAGAATAGTGGTTGAGAAATGTCGTCAAGATATGAATGGTTTTGAAACCAGACTATCAGACACTGGCTTCGTTGTTCAAGAGCAATGTCGGAAAAAAGGTGGAGATCGTGCTGCTCCATCAGATTCTACAGCCTGAAACATTAGCACTCAAGTTAAATGATCTGTGCTTCTATACATCTGATGGTGCTTTTATCTGGAAGGACTGTAAACTTTATGCCAACAGGCCTTTTGTTGTATGGTTGGAATTTATTTTGTTGTGATACAACATTTATGATGCTGCCTCAGGCTGCAGTAATTACGACGCTATTTTTGTATAGTGTAGGTTTATCTTAGTAATGTATTTGGCCGAAAGCTTCGTAGGAGCCCAACATGCCAACATTCGTCGGGCCCATTCCAATTGGGCTAAAAACGATTACGGGCCGAAATTGGCATGTAGCCCACTAAAAATATCTGGGCCTAAATCAGCATAAGCTTTCATATTTTTCTGGTAGGCCTGTGCCCATAGTGGGCCTTTAACAGGCCTAAACATAATTTGGGACCCTCAGTAAAAATAGGCCGTTTACATGTGTAAATATCTTGAGCCCATAAAAACATGGGCCTTTAATAGACCGAAAGTGAGATTGGGCCCTGATTGTGCCAAATAACCCACTGGACTTAGCACGCCGAAATGGTGGCCCATTTACGATGCGGATCTTTGACAGGCCGAAATTCGGACGGGACGTAAATGCGCCGACCTAATACACGGGCCTTTAACAGGCCAGAACTTCGGTCAGGCTAGATTATCGTCATTTTTATATGGGCCGTTAATGGGCCCGATATGACGTGGGGCCACATATGGCCCATGGTTTACGTTCGGCGTTAACAGGTCGAAAATGACAACAGGCCGAAAGTGGCCCAAAGCTATAGTGGGCCTCTAACAGGCCGAATGTCAGACATGGCCGAATATGACCCAAATCCTTCACGGTCGTTTATGGGCCGAAAGTTTTGATGGCCTGTAAATGGGCCCAAATGAAGCCGGACCTTTAACAGGCCGGAAATACACCGGGCCGTAATTCGGCCCAATTACTTAGCGGACTGTTAACGGGCCAGAAGTGACCATGGGCCGCGTTGATGACAAGTTTAGGACAGGCCGTTGACGGGCCGATTTGACAGAGAATGTTGGGCCTTTAGCTGGGCCGGCCCATTATGGTCTGCAGAATCTTGTGGGCCTTTAGCTGGGCCGGCCCATTGTGGTTCGCAAAATCTTGTGGGCCTTTAGCTGGGCCGGCCCATTATGGTCTACAAAATCGTGTGGGCCTTTAGCTGGGCCGGCCCATTATGGTCTGCTAAATTTTGTGGGCCTTTAGCTGGGCCGGCCCATTATGGTCCGCTAAATCTTATGGGCCTTCGGTTGGGCCGGCCCATTTAAACTTTGTGGGCCACTTTTGGGCCGGTCCATGTGTCAACATATCATAGGCCCATCTCGATCGTTGGATGAGTGACACCTGTGCCAACGCGGAGCTGACACATGGATCCGTCAGCCAATGAGAATTTTACACGTGGAAAATCGGCATTGGTCGTGGCTGTTAACGGGTTATCGGATCCAAAATCCGACCCGATAGCTTAACGGCGTTCCGTTACGGTGGATGCCACGTGTCGGTCACCCTTGACGAAAGCACTTCTGTGACGCGCGATTTATCGTCATGGAAGTGGACACTTCCGTGATGATAATTTTGGCAATGTCATGGAACACTTCTACGACAACACGGGCATGACTATCTTGATTCTGTCATAAATTTGTCATGGATGTACATGCATGACAGAAAACGCGACCTACTGTGACAAACACATATCATCACGGAAGTGTATTTTTTTGTACTGTTTCCCTTTGAAGTTATCTTATCCGACTGAGTCTTTAAGGATTTGAGAACACTTGATGTATGTCTTGCGTGGGATACCCGTGGTGACAATGGGGTATTCTATTGATACACTTGATGTATGTTTTGGTGATCAACTTGCGGGTTCTGTGACCTTGGGAATCTATGCATAGGGGTTGGCACACATTTTCGTCTTGACTCTCCGGTAGAAACTTTGGGGCACTCTTTGAAGTTCTTTGTGTTGGTTGAATAGATGAATCTGAGATTGTGTGATGCATATCGTATAATCATACCCACGGATACTTGAGGTGACATTGGAGTATCTAGGTGACATTAGGGTTTTGGTTGATTTGTGTCTTAAGGTGTTATTCTAGTACGAACTCTATGATAGATCGAACGGAAAGAATAGCTTCGTGTTATTTTACTACGGACTCTTGAATAGATCGATCAGAAAGGATAAGTTTGAGGTGGTTTCCTACCCTACAATAATCTCTTTGTTTGTTCTCCGCTATTAGTGACTTTGGAGTGACTCTTTGTTGCATGTTGAGGGATAGTTATATGATCCAATTATGTTATTATTATTGAGAGAACTTGCACTAGTGAAAGTATGAACCCTAGGCCTTGTTTCAACACATTGCAATACCATTTACGCTCACTTTTATCATTAGTTACCTTGCTGTTTTTATATTTTCAGATTACAAAAACCTATATCTATCATCCATATTGCACTTGTATCACCATCTCTTCGCCGAACTAGTGCACCTATACAATTTACCATTGTATTGGGTGTGTTGGGGACACAAGAGACTCTTTGTTATTTGGTTGCAGGGTTGTTTGAGAGAGACCATCTTCAACCTACGCCTACCACGGATTGATAAACCTTAGGTCATCCACTTGAGGGAAATTTGCTACTGTCCTACAAACCTCTGCACTTGGAGGCCCAACAACGACTACAAGAAGAAGGTTGTGTAGTAGACATCAAGCTCTTTTCTGGCGCCGTTGCCGGGGAGGTGAGTGCTTGAAGGTATATCTTCAGATCTTGCAATCGAATCTTTTAGTTTCTTGTTTTATCACTAGTTTAGTCTATAAAAGAAAACTACAAAAAATGGAATTGAGGGTGCCTCATATGCTTCATCTTTTTAATATCTTTCGTGAAAATGATGGAAAGGAAAATTGTGCTCAATTGCTAGAGGAAGAATGCATTAAAATGTTTGGCACTAAATCTTTGAATGATGAGCATGATTGCAATGTTGTTAGTATGAATTCTTTGAATACCCCATGATGCTAATGATATGCAAAGCCACAAGCTTGGGGATGCTATGTTGATGAAGATGATATGTTTAGTCCCCCCAAGTTTTGATGAGCAAATTTATTATGATGAAATCATGCCTCCTATTTATGATGATTATTGTGATGACACGTATGCTATAAAGAACAAAGATAACCATGAAACTTATCATCATGATTTTAATTTTCAATGGGATTATGCCTCACATGATAGTTATTTTGTTGAGTTTGCTCCCACTACTATTCATGAGAAGAAATTTGCTTATGTGGAGAGTAATAAAAATTTCTATGCTTGTAAGATCATGAAAAGAATGCTTTATGTGATGGTTATATTGTTGAATTCATTCATGATGCTACTGAAAATTATTATGAGGGAGGAATATATGCTTGTAGGAATTGCAATAATATCAAGTTTCCTCTCTATGTGCTTAAAATCTTGAAGTTATGTTTGTTTTGCTTTCCTATGCTAGTTGATTATTGTTCCCATAAATTGTTTGCTCACAAAATCCCTATGGATAGGAAGTGGGTTAGACTTAAATGTGCTAGTCATATTCTTCATGATGCTCTCTTTATGTTTCAATTCTTATCTTTTATGTGAGCATCATTGAAATCATCATGCCTAGCTAAAAAGGCATTAAAGAAAATTGCTTGTTGGGAGACAACCCAATATTTACCCTTACTGTTTTTGTGTGTTCACATGATTATGCTACTGTAGTAATCATGTTTTATAGATTTTGTTTCAATAAAGTGCCAAGTAAGACCTTTAGGATAGCTTACGGTGATAGTTGTGTTGATCCTGCTGAAAATCAGGAACTTTTGCGCCCAGTAAATTAGTTTTGGTAATTCACAGAAACGTGCTTTTGATCTGATTCTTTTTGCTCTGGATTGGTACACAAATTTCTCATGTTTTCCTAATTTGGTAGAATTTTTGGAGTGATAGAAGTATTCGTGAGTTACAGATTACTAGAGTGTTCTGTTTTTGACAGATTCTGTTTTCATTGTGTTGTTTGCTTATTTTGATGAATCTATGAGTAGGATCGGAGGGTATGAACCATAGAGAAGTTGGAGTGCAGTAGATATTACACCAATATGAATTTAGAATGAGTTCACAACAGTACCAAAAGTGGTGATTTATTTTCTTATACTAACGGAGCTTACGAGTTTTCTGTTGAGTTTTGTGTTGTGAAGTTTTCAAGTTTTGGGTAAAGATTCGACGGACTATGGAATAAGGAGTGGCAAGAGCCTAAGCTTGGGGATGCCCAAGGCACCCCAAGGCAATATTCAAGGACAACCAAGAGCCTAAGCTTGGGGATGCCCCAGATGGCATCCCCTCTTTCTTCTTCGTTCATCGGTAACTTTACTTGGAGCTATATTTTTATTCACCACATGATATGTGTTTTGCTTGGAGTGTCATTTTATTTTCTTTTATTTTTCTTGCTGTTTGAATAAAGTACTTAAGATCTGAAATACTTTAATGAGAAAGAGTCCTCACATAGCTAAATAATTATTTGACTACTCATTGATCTTCACTTATATCTTTTTAGAGTACTTTGTCATTTGCTCTAGTGCTTCACTTATATCTTTTTAGAGCACGACGGTGGTTTTATTTTGAAGAAATAGATGAACTCACATGCTTCACTTATATTATTTTGTGAGTCTTTTAGAACAGCATGGTAATTTTCTTTGGCTATAAAATTAGTCCTAATATGATAGGCATCCAAAATGGGTATAATAAAAACTTCCATATATAGAGTGCATTGAATACTAATGAGAAGTTTGACTTGATGATTGTTTTGAGATATGAAGATGGTGATATTAGAGTCATGCTAGTAGGGTAATTATGAATTTGAGAAATACTTGTGTTGAGGTTTGGAAGTCTCGTAGCATGCACGTATGGTAACCGTTGTGTGACAAATTTGAAGCATGAGGTATTTCTTTGATTGTCTTCCTTTGTGTTTAGGTCGGGATCGCGCGATGGTTAACTCCTACCAACCCTTCCCCTTGGGGCATGCGTGTAGTACTTTGTTTTTGATGACTTGTAGATTTTTGCAATAAGTATGTGAGTTCATTATGACTAATGTTGAGTCCATGGATATACGCACTCTCACCCTTCCATCATTGCTAGCCTCTTCGGTGCCGTGCATTGCCCTTTCTCACCTTGAGAGTTGGTGCAAACTTCGCCGGTGCATCCAAACCCCGTGATATGATACGCTCTATCACACATAAACCTCCTTATATCTTCCTCAAAACAGCCACCATACCTACCTATTATGGCATTTCCATAGCCATTCTGAGATATATTGCCATGCAACTTTCCACCGTTTCATTTATTATGACACGCTTCATCATTGTCATATTGCCTTCCATGATCATGTAGTTGACATCGTATTTGTGGCAAAGCCACCATTCATAATTTTTCATACATGTCACTCTTGATTCATTGCCTATCCCGGTACACCGCCGGAGGCATTCATATAGAGTCATACTTTGTTCTAGTATCGAGTTGTAATCTTTGAGTTGTAAATAAATAGAAGTGTGATGATCATCATTAATAGAGCATTGTCCCCCCAAAAAAAGGTCAAATGAAAAAAGGGCCAAATAAAAAAAGAAAAGAAAAAGAAAAAAGAGAGAAAGAAAATAAAGAAAATAAAAGGGACAATGCTACTATCCTTTTTCCACACTTGTGCTTCAAAGTAGCACCATGATCTTCATGATAGAGAGTCTCTTATATTGTCACTTTCATATACTAGTGGACATTTTTCATTATAGAACTTGGCTTGTATATTCCAACGATGGGCTTCCTCAAATGACCTAGGTCTTCGTGAGCAAGCAAGTTGGATGCACACCCACTAGTTTTTTTTGTTGAGCTTTCATACATTTATAGCTCTAGTGCATCCGTTGCATGGCAATCCCTACTCCTCGCATTGACATCAATTGATGGGCATCTCCATAGCCCGTTGATTAGCCGAGTCAATGTGAGACTTTCTCCTTTTTTTGTCTTCTCCACACAACACCCATCATTATATTCTATTCCACCCATAGTGCTATGTCCATGGCTCACGCTCATGTATTGCATGAAAGTTGAAAAAGTTTGAAAATACAAAAGTATGAAACAATTGCTTGGCTGAAACCGGTGTTGTGCATGATTTGAGTATTTTGTGTGACAAAGATGAAGCATGGCCAAACTATATGATTTTGTAGGGATGAGCTTTCTTTGGCTATGTTATTTTGAGAAGACATAATTGCTTGGTTAGTATGCTTGAAGTATTATTGTTTTTATGTCAATATTAAACTTTTGTCTTGAATCTTATGGATCTGAATATTCTTGCCACAATAAAGAAGATTACATTGATAAATATGTTAGGTAGCATTCCACATCAAAAATTCTGCTTTTATCATTTACCTACTCGAGGACGAGCAGGATTAAGCTTGGGATGCTTGATACGTTCCAACGTATCTATAATTTTTTATTTCCATGCTATTATATTATCCATCTAGGATGTTTTATATGCATTTATATGCATTTTATATGATTTTTGTAACTAACCTGTTAACCTAGAGCCCAGTGTCAGTTTCTGTTTTTTTCCTTGTTTTTGAGTATCGCAGAAAAGGAAACCAAACGGAGTCCAATTGACCTGAATTTCACAGAGATTATTTTTGGACCAGAAGAAGCCACGGAGCATCGAGATGGGCCAGAAGAGTCCGAGGCACCCACGAGGGTGGGGAGCGCGCCTACCCCCTGGGCGCGCCCCCTACCTCGTGGCCGCCTCGAGACCCCCCTGACTTGTTCCCACGCCAACACCTCTTATATATACCCAAACTTCCAGAACATAACCTAGATCGGGAGTTCCGCCACCGCAAGCCTCTGTAGCCACCGTAAACCAATCTAGACCTGTTCCAGCACCCTGCCGGAGGGGGGAATCCCTCTCCGGTGGCCATCTTCATCATCCCGGTGCTCTCCATGACGAGGAGGGAGTAGTTCACCCTCGGGGATGAGGGTATGTACCAGTAGCTATGTGTTTGATCTCTCTCTCTCTCTCGTATTCTTGATTTGGCACGATCTTGATGTATCGCGAGCTTTGCTATTATAGTTGGATCATATGATGTTTCTCCCTCTCTACTCTCTTGTAATGGATTGAGTTTTCCCTTTGAAGTTATCTTATCGGATTGAGTCTTTAAGGATTTGAGAACACTTGACGTATGTCTTGCATGGGATACCTGTGGTGACAATGGGGTATTCTATTGATTCACTTGATGTATGTTTTGGTGATCAACTTGCGGGTTCCGTGACCTTGGGAATCTATGCATAGGGGTTGGCACACGTTTTCATCTTGACTCTCCGGTAGAAACTTTGGGGCACTCTTTGAAGTTCTTTGTCTTGGTTGAATAGATGAATCTGAGACTGTGTGATGCATATCGTATAATCATACCACGGATACTTGAGGTGACATTGGAGTATCTGGGTGACATTAGGGTTTTGGTTGATTTGTGTCTTAAGGTGTTATTCTAGTATGAACTCTATGATAGATCGAACGGAAAGAATAGCTTCGTGTTATTTTACTACGGACTCTTGAATAGATCGATCAGAAAGGATAAGTTTGAGGTGGTTTCGTACCCTACAATAATCTCTTCGTTTGTTCTCCGCTATTAGTGACTTTGGAGTGACTCTTTGTTGCATGTTGAGGGATAATTATATGATCCAATTATGTTATTATTGTTGAGAGAACTTGCACTAGTGAAAGTATGAACCCTAGGCCTTGTTTCAACGCATTGCAATACCATTTACGCTCACTTTTATCATTAGTTACCTTGCTGTTTTTATATTTTCAGATTGCAAAAACCTATATCTATCATCTATATTGCACTTGTATCACCATCTCTTCGCCGAACTAGTGCACCTATACAATTTACATTGTATTGGGTGTGTTGGGGACACAAGAGACTCTTTGTTATTTGGTTGCAGGGTTGTTTGAGAGAGACCATCTTCAACCTACGCCTCCCACAGATTGATAAACCTTAGGTCATCCACTTGAGGGAAATTTGCTACTGTCCTACAAACCTCTGCACTTGGAGGCCCAACAACGTCTACAAGAAGAAGGTTGTGTAGTAGACATCAATACCCATTAGAGGAAGGAAAAGGTCCCATGTAATCAAATCCCCAAACATCAAATGGTTCAACAGCAAGTGAATAGTTCATAGGCATTTCTTGACGCTTACCAATATTACCTATTCTTTGGCATTCATCACAAGATGAGACAAACTTACGAGCATCCTTGAAGAGAGTAGACCAATAAAATCCAGACTCCAATACCTTATGAGCAGTTCTATCTCCACCATGATGCCCTCCATAAGCTTCGGAGTGAAATTTCTATAGGATTTGTCCCTCTTCATGCTCAGGTACACAACCTCTAATAATACCATCTACTCCTTCTTTATAAAGATGTGGGTCATCCCAAAAGTAATGTCTTAAATCATAGAAGAATTTTTTTCTTTTGTTGATATGTAAAGCTAGGTGGTAAATATTTAGCAATAATGTAATTAGCATATTCAGCATACCAAGAAGTGCTATTAGCAACATTTACTGCAGCTAACTACTCATCAGGAAAACTATCATCAATAGGAAGTGGGTTATCAAGCACATTTTCAAGCCTAGACAAGTTATCAGCTACAGGGTTCTCAGCTCCCTTTCTATCAATAATATGCAAATCAAATTCTTAACAATAAAACCCAACGAATAAGTCTAGGTTTAGCATCTTTCTTTTCCATAAGATATTTAATAGCAGCATGGTCTGTGTGAACAGTTACTTTGGAATCAACAATATAAGGTCTAAATTTATCACAAGCAAACACCACTGCTAAGAATTCTTTTTCAGTTGTAGCATAATTTCTTTGAGCACGGTCTAGAGTTTTACTAGCATAATGAATAACATTCAATTTCTTATCAACTCTTTGCCCTAAAACAGCATCAACAACATAATCACTAGCATCACACATAATTTCAAAAGGCAAGTTCCAATCAGGTGGTTGAACAATAGGTGCAGAGATTAAAGCTTTCTTGAGTGTTTCAAAGGCTTCAAGACAATCATCATCAAAGACAAAAGGGATATCCTTTTGCAAAAGGTTAGTGAGAGGTCCAGAAATTTTAGAGAAGTCTTTGATAAATCTCCTATAGAAACCAGCATGGCCTAGGAAACTACGAATACCTTTTATGTCCTTGGGACATGGCATTTTCTCAATAGCATCAACCTTAGCTTGGTCCACTTCAATACCTTTTTTGGAGATTTTATGACCCAAGACAATGCCTTCATTCACCATAAAGTGGCACTTCTCCCAATTCAAGACAAGATTTGTTTGTTCACATCTCTGCAAAACTCGATCAAGATTGCTTAAATAATCATCAAAAGACTTCCCATAAACAGAGAAGTCATCCATGAAAACCTCAACAATCTTTTCACAAAAGTCAGATAATATAGCCATCATGCATCTTTGAAAGGTAGCGGGTGCATTACATAAACCAAAAGGCATACGTCTCTAAGCATAAGTTCCAAAAGGACAAGTAAAAGTAGTCTTTTCTTGATCAGGTTGAGAAACATGTATTTGCGAGAAGCCAGAATATCCATCAAGGAAGCAAAAATGTGTGTGCTTTGATAATCTTTCAAGCATTTGGTCAATAAAAGGCAAAGGGTAATGATCTTTTCCAGTAGCTTTATTTAATTTTCTAAAATCAATTACCATTCTATAGCCTGTAACAATTCTTTGTGGAATAAGTTCATTCTTGTCATTAGGAACAACAGTAATACCTCCTTTCTTAGGGACACAATGAATAGGATTTACTCATCTAATATGAGCTATAGGATAGATTATACTTGCTTCCAGAAGTTTTAATATTTCCGTTCTTACCACCTCTTTCATTTTTGGATTTAACCGACGTTGGTGATCAACAACTGGTTTAGCATCAGGTTCCATATTAATTTTGTGCGGACATAGAGTGGGACTAAATCCCTTTAAATCATCAAGAGTATATCCAATAGCAGCTTGGTGCTTCCTTAGAACTTTCAATAATCTTTCTTCTTCATGTTCTGAAAGGTTAGCACTGATAATAACAGGATATATCTTCTTTTCATCACGATAAGCATATTTCAAAGTGTCTGGCAATTGTTTTAATTCAAACACAGGATCACCTTTAGGTGGAGGAGGGCCTCCAAGAGTTTCAATAGGCAAATTGTGTTTAAGCAGAGGACATTGTTCAAAGAAAATATTATCTATTTCATTTCTTTCATGCATATGTAAATCATTTTCATGGTCTAGTAAGTATTGCTCTAAAGGATCAGTAGGTGGCACATGAATAGAAGCAAGACCAATGAATTCATCCTTACTAGGCAATTCTTTTTCATAATGATTTCTACTAAACTTGGAAAAATTAAACTCATGAGACTCATCACAAAAGCTAACACCCACAGTTTGTTTCTGGCAATCATTCCTAGCATTAAATGTGTTCAAGAGAGGTCTACCAAAGATAATGGGACAGAAGTCATCAGGTGGGGTACCAAGAACAAGAAAATCGGTAGGATATTTCGTTTTCCCACACAAGACTTCAACATCTCTAAAAATCCCTACTGGTGATATAGTGTCTCTATTTGCAAGTTTAATAGTAACATCTATGTCTTCTATCTCAACAGGTGCTATGTCCTCCCTAATTTCTTGATATAACTTGTGAGGAATAGCACTCACACTAGCACCCATATCACATAAACCATAATAACAGTGATCTCCTTTTAACTGAAATGACAGGCAGGCCAACAACTAGTCTATTTTTATCCCTTTTTCGGGTTTGGCAATTCTAGTAGCTTCTGCATAGAAGTAGATAACATGCCCGTCCACATCTTCTTCTAAGAGATCTTTAACCATATCAATATTAGGTTCAACTCTAATTTGTTCATCTGGTTTAGGTGTTCTAACAGAGCATTTGTTGACCACAGTTGAAACTTTAGCATGTTCCTTTATCCTAAGAGGAAAAATGAGGTTTCTCAACATAAGCAGTAGGAACAATTGGATCAACATTATAGAGTATAGTTTCTTCTTTAACTGGTACCGGTTCTTTAATTTCTTCTTTAATAGGTGGATGATATTTAAGCCACTTCTCTTTAGGGAGTTTAACATGAGTAGCAAATGATTCACAAAAGGAGACTACTATCTTAGAGTCAAGTCCATATTTAGTGCTAAACTTTTGAAAAGCATCGGTATCCATAAAAGATTTAACACAATCATACTTAAGCTTTATACCTGACTCTTTACCTTCGTCGAGTTCCCAATCTTCAGAGTTGCGTTTAATTCTTTCCAAAAGATCCCACCGGAATTCAATAGTCTTCTTCATAAAAGAACCAGCACAAGAAATACCCAACATGGTTTGATCATTACGAGAAAGCCGAGCATAAAAATTCTGAATAATAATTTCTCTTGAGAGCTCATGATTGGGGCATGAATATAACATTGACTTAAGACTCCCCCAAGCTAGAGCGATACTTTCTCCTTCACGAGGCCAAAAATTATATATATATAATTCCGATCACGATGAACTAGATGCATAGGATAATTTTTTTGGTGGAACTCCAATCTCAAACGATTCCAATTCCATGATCCAATATCATAGCATAGCCTATACCATGCCAATGCTTTTCCCTTCAAAGATAAAGGGAAAACCTTTCTCATCACTTCATCCTGGGGTAAACCTGCAAGCTTAAACTATCCACAAATTTGTTCCACATGTATCAAGTGCATATCAGGATGTTCAGTTCCATCTCCTACATAAGGATTAGCTAGCAGTTGTTCTATCATACCCGAAGGAACTTCATATTCAATATTTTCAGTAGGTGCAGTAGGTTGAGGGGCAATTAATTGTGGTTCCGGATGAGGTGAAGATACCCCGAACAAACCCCTCAAAGGATTGTTCTCCATAGTAACAAGTGACAATAAATTTCAGCACACTATATAAATGTTTCCTTATCGAATTCCACTTACCAAAGGCGCTTCACTCCCCAGCAATGGCGCTAGAAAATTGCCTTGATGACCCACAAGTATAGGGGATCAATTGCAGCTTTTTTTTATAAGTAAGAGTGTCGAACCCAACGAGGAGCAGAAGGAAATGACAAGTAGTTTTCAGTAAGGTAATGTCTACAAGTGCTGAAACTATAAGTAGCGAGTAGTTTGATAGCAAGATAATTTGTAACGAGCAAGTAACAATAATTGTAACAAGTATGCAGCAAGGTAGCCCAATCCTTTTGAGGCAAAGGATGGGCCAAAACGGTCTCTTATGATAAGCAAAGCGTTCTTGAGGGTACACGGGAATTTCATCTAGTCACTTTCATCATGTTGGTTCGATTTGTGTTCGCTACTTTGATAATTTGATATGTGGGTGGACCGGTGCTTAGGTGTTGTTATTACTTGAACAAACCTCGTACTTATGATTAACCCTCCCGCAAACATCCGCAGCTACGAGAAAAGTATTAAGGATAAATCCTAACCATAGCATTAAACTCTAGGATCCAATCGGTCCCTTACAGAATAGTGCACAAATTGGGGTTTAAGTTTCTATCACTCTCGTAACCCACCATCTATTTACTACTCAACAATGCATTCCCTTAGGCCCAAATATGGTGAAGTGTCATGTAGTCGACGTTCACATGGCACCACTAAGGGAATCACAACACACATACTATCAAAATATCGAACACATATCGAGTTCACATGATTACTTGCAACATGATTTATCCCGTGACCTCAAGAACAAAGGTAACTACTCACAAACAATGAACATATAATGTATCTGAACATATAATCTTCCACCAAATAAACCATATAGTAAACAACTACAACATGTAATCAACACTACTAGCCACCCCTAGCAACAATCTATAGTTCCGGTAACAAGATTGAATACAAGAGATGAACTAGGGTTTGAGATGAGATGGTGCTGGTGAAGATGTTGATGGAGATTGTCCTCCCCAAGATGGGAGAGTTGTTGGTGATGATGATGACGATGATTCCCCCCCCCCCGGGAGGGAAATTCCCCCGGCAGAATCGCTCTGCCGAAGGGCAAAAGTGTTCCTGCCCAAGTTCCGCCTCAAGACAGTGGCGCCTCGTCCCGAAAGCCTTCCCGTGATTTTTTCTAGGTCAAAATCACTTATATACTAGAAGATGGGCACGGGAGGTGGGCCGAGGAGGCCACAACCCACCAGGGCGCGCCAGGGGGGCTGGCGTGCCCAGGTGGGTTGTGCCCACCTGGTGGCCCCCCTCTGGTATTTATTGGCTCCATTATTTCTTAAATATTCCGTAAAAATTCCTCGTGGAGTTTTAGCTCATTTGAAGTTGTGCAGAATAGGTGACCTGACGTAGGTTTTCCAGGTCCAGATTTCCAGCTGCCGGAATTCTCCCTCTTGGTGTGTTCCTTGCAAATTGTGAGAGAAAAGGCATTAGAATTACACCAAAAAGCATTATTATGGATAAAAACATTATAAATAACAGCAAGAAAACATGATGCAAAATGGACGTATCACTCAACCAGATAATGATAAATAATCTGATAATGATGTAAAGATAGAACCTGTTGTTAATCTTGATAACCCACTTCCCAAAAAGAAAAGATATCATGAAAGAGATTTCATTGCTAGAAAACATGGTAAAGAAAGAGAACCATGGGTCTAGAAACCCATGTCTTTACCTACCAAGCTTCTGAAAAATAAGGACGAGGAGGATTTTGAGCGCTTTGTTGAAATGCTTAGACCTGTCTTTTTGCGCACTCGCTTGAGTGACATTCTGAAAATGCCTCCATATGCTAAGTATATGAAAGATATTATCACTAATAAAAGAAAGATACTTGAAGCTGAAATTTCCACCATGCTTGCAAATTATTCTTTTAAGGGTGGAGTACCTAAGAAATTAGGAGATCAAGGAATACCAACTATACCATGCACCATTAAAAGAAGTTATGTCAAAACTACTTTATGTGATTTGGGAGCCAGTGTTACTGTTATGCCTTTCTCTTTACATAAAAGACTTGATTTGAATAAGCTCACACCTACTGAAATATCTTTGCAAATGGCTGATAAATCAACTGCTATACCCATTGGAATTTATGAGGATGTGCTTGTTGTAGTGGCAAATGTTACTATCTTAACAGACTTTGTTATACTTGATATGCCTGAGGATGACAACATGTCAATTATACTTGGTAGACCCTTTTTGAATACTGCAGGGGCTATTATTGATTGCAACAAAAGCAAGACCACTTTCATATTAATGGTAATGAGCATACAATACATTTTCCGAAGAAACAACTCCAAGTGAATGGTATCAATTGTATTGAAAAGGTTTCGACAATCGCTATTAGAGGTTTTTAATTTCCTATTCCTTCTGTCAAAAAGAATTATGAAACTCTTATTGTTGGGGAGATGCATATCCCCATTGAGGTAACCTAGTATTATACGGAGATTCTTCGGTTTCATGTTACTCGGAAATAGTTTGTTAATAAGACTTGATCAACCTTATTAATGGATCCTTTTTGAGGGGCCTGCGGTCGATGAATTTAGCAGGCACAACCTTCTGTAATCATAGTTTGCTCTCTATTATTTTTAGTTCAATAAAGTAATATGCCATGATTATCCTGTTTTCTGAATTGTCCGTGCAATAAAGATGGCCCAAAAAATAAAAGTGTCAGGATGTCGTAAAATTTTAACATGTTTTTTATGGAATATTTAAGAATTTTTTGCACTGAATACATTCCAGCAGGGTGCCCCTGTAGCTCACAAGGCAACAGGGCGCGGCCACCCCTCGGTGCGCCAAGATGCCTTGTTGGTCCCACGGGACCCACCTCACTTCAGCCCACTTCGTCTCTTACCTCCAGAAAATAAAATCATGGGTGCTCTCTCTCTTTCTCTCTCTCTCGTGTTCTTGCTCCCAAAACAGATATTTTCGATCTCTTTGCTTGGAGCTCCGTTTCCGAAACTGTTTTGAGGGATTGCTCCTTGGTATGTCACTCATCCATTGATCTAATTAGGTTTTGCTTTAGTGGATTATATTTTGCATAGTTTACTGCTCTTGGTGCTACTGAAATGAGCTTGCATGTTAACTTCTTTAAGTTCCAAGTAGTTTGAATGCTTTCTATAGCCTCTAGACATCCATATATGAGTAGTTGCTATCAACCTTATGAAGTTTTGTTAACATCTTTTTGTGCTCCAAAACTTTCAGAAATTTGTTCTTAGGAAAATGAACTTCTTCCAGAGTGGTTCTTCAGGTCGGAATGCCAAGGGGGTAGTTGGGGATGCCCAGGACCATGACCTTAACATTCCGCGTAGGATGGAGGTCCGCCCTGCGAGTGGCCACACAATGCTTTTATGAAAGAAGCCTAGTTTCACCAAGAGTTCAAGCAATTCGTTGCAAATGCCGGGTTGGCTGACTTCCTCGCAGATGAGTGTGATTGGTACCACATCCTTACAAATTCCTCTGTGCAAAATTTCCATTTCTTGCATAGGCTCGAGCCTCCCATGGTGACTTATATCCTAAACATCATGAGATACGATTTACTGAGTTATGTCAGATATGTTTGATTCCCTCTAATGGGGAAATAAGAGAGCCTGGACCGGAAGAGTTCAAGGGATTCCGCCGTACTTTAACCATGGGAGAGCGTAGGGGCGTCTCAAAAGTCAGAGCCACTAGCTTGCATTTTACTGCTGTGCATTACTTTGCTTTATTCATAGGAAAATGTTTGACTACTAGGGAGGAAGGAGGCACACTCAGTGCCCCTGACCTTGCCATTTTACGCCACACACTTTTTGTTGACAACACTTATAGCCTTGGAGCTATCATTGCACGCCGCCTGCACACTAATAGGACTATGGGTAAATTTCATGGTGGTATTTATGCTACTCGCTTGGTGTCGTGGAATAGTCACGGCAGATGTCCTTAGTGTCAGGACTTAGTCGCGAGGCCAGCGCATCTATGTGGTAGCTTGAGAGGGGTTAGGCGGAATCAAGAGACACAACACAAGACAAGGATTTAGACAGCTTCGGGCCCCGGGAAACATCATCCGGTAATAGCCCTACATGTTGTTTGTGGCTAGGTCTCATTATGCTCATGAGAGAGTCGCCGGTAAGCCGGCTCTTTGTGTCTAGCCCTATAGATTGTTTCTTGTTCCTTGTCCCTCTTTGGGGTGCCCTGCCCCTCCTTATATAAGTTGGAGAGGTGGCTTTACATGTAGAGTCCTAGTAGGATTAGAACTAACTTATTCTCTATTACAAGTTGGATACAAGTACGGGTCTTGCTTCCTCGTAAAGGAAATATTCCTCATGCCTTCCGTCTTAAGCCGGCCCATAATAACACGTCCCGGCCTACTCGGCCTTGGGCCCTTGTCATCCGTCTGACCCGCCGTCGGGGCCATCATTAAGTCGCCAGGCTCATGAGTTGCCAATCTTTCGGCGGGTTACGATGAAGCGTCAAGTCCGGCCGGGTCATACCGCGGGGTATATCCCCGACATTAGCCCCCAGTTTAATTTGGATTTATCCATGTTAAACTGATCCTGTAAAATAAACTCAAGAACAAACTTGATAGGTTGTGCTCCGGGTTAAATATTTTCCTGAACCGGCACCTGATCATCTTTGAGTCCTTGTCATTTCCTCCTGGATGCATACTCAAGATCTTATAGCAAATCTCTTTTAACAGATATGTCCAAACCTTGTCAATGCAAAAAATCCAGGCACCTCTTCTAAAAAAATCCGGGTCAATAGGCCAGCTTCATAACCAATTTGTTGACATTGGCTCTTGTAGAGAAATATTATAAGAAATAATCCATTTGAGTCGGCCTTCAATGCTCTGACTTAACAAAAATATTGGTCTTGAAATATTCAACTGATATTCAGCCGGCTTAAATATGTAGATCTTGCCAATTTATGATTGCCAAAATTGCCGGGTTATAAATAAATGATGCCGGGTCATGATTGTTGCATACACCGGGTAATCTGGTCTACTCCAAACTGAGAATTTGAAGATTTTTTCTCCCTTATATGCATATCACCTGTAACCCCCAAGTGCCAGGTTGTCATGCTTACAGCAACCTGGGACTTGTAATTGCCTTATGCACATAAAAACTTCAATCAGTGTAGCCCCCAAGGGCTGGGTCATTATGCAATAATGAGCAGGGACTTTGTAGATATAACCATGTAAACTTGAGCAGCAACGTGTAGCCCCCAAGGGCCGGCTTAGTAAGATATTACTGAGCTCGGACTTTGTATATGATTCATTGATAATAACATCATATGATGTAATCTCCACCATGGGGCTTGAACCCACGTCCACAAGGTTAAGAGCTTTGTACTCTACCAACTGAGCAGTGGATCTTTCAATATAATGGATTAAAGCTTGTGTACCTTGAATTTTCGACAGGAGCAATTGGTAGCCCCCAAGGGCCGGCTCATTACAATGTGATGAGTCGGGTCTTCAATAAGGCCAGTAAAAATGACTTTGCATTAGCCCCCATGTGCCATGGTGCATGCTGGCAGTGACATGGGACTTGCATATTTGATGTAATCTCAACTTTGAATAATGTAGCCCCCAAGTGTCGGGTCGTAAGCCTGCAGCGACTCGGGACTATTCCTTCCATTGCAGAATAAATTATATCCATTGATAAAATAATAGCCATTGCGCCAAAGCGACTTTGAATACCTCATCTGTTGATAAGTAAACCCGGAGTTTAAATACCCGGCGGCTCTTGGCCGATGACGATTTAATACGCCTCCATTGTAAACCAGAATTTTTATAACCTGGCGGCTTATAACCTTTGAGAAAATCCAGAGCGGATAATCATCTTGAAGCATCAATTTTGATGATGAGCTTGAACTTAAGCATTTATATAATTCATAGTTCTGCAAATCCTGCAGAGTTTAAACAACATATGCCCTGGCGACTTAACATCAAAAGCCAGGGCGGGCAACAACCCAAACATAATATAGTCTTTATGCACACAAGTAGATCACAAGATCCCTTGGCGGTTTACCGCAGGGCGGGTCATAATATCACACAAATAACCACTATGATATTTAATTTTCACTTCCGGTTTATGTGACCTGTGCAGTAAGGGTGATAACCCAATCTTTAGAAATCAAGACTTCCAAATGTTTATGATTGTCATATGACAGCGACTTATCATCCAAAGTCAAACCGGGTTAAATAGCAACCACTCATATACACTTTAGATATGATCAAAAGAGCTTCAAATAAAATCCAAAAATTGTTTGCAAAAAGATACTTCAAAAATTTTGAGGCTTCTGATTCGAATACGATCATAAAACCGTCCCAAAGGGGTTAAGCTAAGATTCGAATACGATCATATAGCCCCCAGTGGCTTTGGCGTTGCCGATCAAAAGGGTACCGACAGCAATGTTCTCTTTGGTTCGAATACGACCTATGTTTGAACAGGAAGCCCCCAAATGACCTTGAGAGTTGTTTAACGACGCTGATTCGAATACGATCCACGTCGGTTCCCAAAAGGGGTTGAGCTATGATTCGAATACGATCAAGAAGCCCCCTAGTGAGCTCGGCAATGTGCCGATCAAGAGGGTACCGACAGCTATGTTCTCTTTGGTTCGAATACGACCTATGTTTGAACAGGAAGCCCCCTAGTGACCATGAGAATATTTAACGACTCTGATTCGAATACGATCAGGGTCACACCAAAAGGGTTAAGCTAAATTCGAATACGATCAGCTCCCAATGGTCATTAAAGCAGGGTACCTATGTTTGGGTTGTGCTTTGTAACAGACTCTTTTTGGTCCCTTTAATTTTTCCTGAAAACTCGAACTTTTGCGAGAGATAAATTCTTTTTGAACCGGAAAAACCGGATATTGAGAGTTTCAAAGCTTTGTGATAAACAAATTTACCTTGAACCGGATTTGAGAGCTTCAAAACTTTGTGGCAGATAAATTTCCCTTGAACCGGATTTTAAACCGGATATTTAAGAGCTTCAGTGCTTTGTGGGAGATGTCAAGTCTCTTGAGCCGGATTTAAACCGGAATCCTTCTTTTTAAGCCGGAAATTTTTTGACGGCCTTTAAACTTTTCACCAATATGGCGGTAGCCTCTAGGACCGGGTTATTTTTCCCTCCAATGACCCAGAGTTCTTGAATGCATTGAAACCGACCAATGCTGCCGAGTCATATCATTGTAGCCCCCGAGTCTCAAGACGACTCGAGGAGTTGGCTTTGAGATTCTCCATATTGACCATAGCATAAGGTGCATATCATTGGTGTTGATAGCGCGATGTGAATCCACAGAAGGTTGAAGTGACTGCGGCGGGTTATAAATGATCCCGTATGAGCCGTGTCAGCAACTCGGCCAATGGTTCCTTCCAACTGGATGTTTTGAAGTTAACCAAACTGTACTGGCGGCGACTTGTGCGCCTGCCCATTGAACCATCCAGTGCAGACGGCGGCTGATAATACATGATAATTCCCTTCCAATTTGTTGGAGGAAAACCGGGCTTC
The DNA here is from genome assembly GCF_018294505.1 of Triticum aestivum. Lineage (NCBI taxonomy): Eukaryota > Viridiplantae > Streptophyta > Magnoliopsida > Poales > Poaceae > Triticum > Triticum aestivum. Next base: position 17,559,528 of record NC_057811.1, read on the forward strand.
CCAAGCAGTGACTCGCTCATATTCAATAAACAGCTCATGCATACAGGTGCGGTTCAGTGTGTTTATATAGACCAACCCGCGAGAGACGGATGGTAAAGACGACCGTTGCATCAGAGGCGGCACAGACAGATGAGCCGGCCGTGGTGTTGTAAGCCGGTCCGGACGGGCGAATCGATCGCCGGCGCGGTAAGCCGCGTGGATGGGCAAGTCAACCACGTTGTGTTGATGTAGTGAGCAATTGTCCTGTATCAAAAAATATCACACGCCAAAGTAATTGTTCACACAAAAATTAATATGTGCTATGAAAACAAACCGGACGGATATCACCTGATGTTTTTTGTTCGGACAACGGATGATCCGTTCATCGCGACAGAGACGGTTTAGGCAGGTCGGCGACTCAATATGGTCCCGGCGATCCAAGTAGAAACCCTCTGGGTTATTCTCCCGGTCCTTAAACACCCGGCACGGGCGGTGCAGATGCATACATCGCCTCCGACACCGGCGCACGAGGCCGGTTCATAACGTGGCCATGAGTTAATCGACCTGTGTATACAATAGCATACCTCGAAAAAATCTTTTGATGATATTTAATTATACCAAGTAAGAGTTTTAGAAAAATAGCACCTGATTGTTTTTTGTTCGGCAAGTCATTAGCACCCGATCCAAGCAGAAGCAACCAGGCGGTGCCGCGGCGGTTGCCGTGACTACTAGCCTCAGCAGTGAGCGCTAGAAGGCGGTCCTCCGGCGGCGGTGCTAGCGAAGCGGGCGTGCACGCGAGCGGGCAGTGCTGAGACACGCGCCGGCCCGATGGTGATGGGGAGGCCAGCAGGCGGGGTCACGGTGGGCGGCGGTTCAGCCCCGCTACTGCTGAGGCGGGCGGAGACGGAGGTCTTGAAGGCGGACGACGGCGGCCGGCGAGGCCGGCTCGCGGCAGTGAGACCCAGCGGGCGGCTCAACTCAGCAAAGGAGGTGACTCAGCAGGGCCAACCCGGAATTCAAGGCGGAGGCAGAGTCCGGCGAGTGGGCGGCGGTTTGTCAAAGGCCGGTGGAAGCGGCGGCTCGGGGCCAGCAGTTCCAAGGCGGACGAAGTCGGCGGCTCACGGGCGGCGGCCCGACGGACATAAGCCGGAGGCGCAGGCCGGCATCTCTGGCGGCGGCTCAACAGATGCAGGCGAGGCAGCTCACCACGGCAGAAGCAGAGACAACCGAGGCGGGTTCATCCTCCTTTTCCGGATCGGGCAAGGTCCACAGGCGGAGGAGGAAACCGTAGGCCGGTCTGAGGAACGGGGCAGCTCCGGCGTAGCAGCTCAGGAAGGTCCCAGGCGAGGCGGAGCGGCAAATCGGCAGAGGGTGGAGAGGCGCTGCGAGCCGGCTGCTGGTGGAGAAGGTGGCATGGCCAGGGCAAGGTGGCCTGTGGCGCAGCTGCAGCAGCGGAGCCCGCGTCGTGGCGAGTCCGAGGCGGAGACCGGATCTTGCTTTCCTTTTCTTTTCCTTGAGTAGTACTAGCTCACGTAAATCTCTGCTGGATCAAGTACACCGCGTTCCTGATGCAGCTACCCTTCTCTTTTTTTGGATAGCCTGAGCGTGAACATAACAGCTGAACACAAAGACTTTTGACTTGTAGTAGATGGCTTCACGTGATCATGGTGAAGTACTGGTACTAGTTTTGATCTCCACTTGATTTATCTATGTATCCACGTGGACTGGTAGCACAATACAGCCTTGGGACTTGAACCTGTAAGCCAGCCGTAGCAATTTATGGAACTCGGCGGATCAGACAGCGGAAATCTTTTGACCGTTTCAATGGAAGCTGTGACTTGACAGCTTGCAGCACTCGGCGAAATCAATCTTCCCTCGGTTTGGACAGATCCTCTCACGCCAGTGGCATATAGAACGCAAAACCCTAATTTCTTTAATCTCAATCTCGTATGTTGCTCCGACTGCCTGCCACGAAGACGAGATGTATCCTTCTGCGCAGGCTCTTTTTTCATCTAGCACATCACGAGCTTCTCGATCCCTGAAGAGATCCCTTCAAGAACTTAACACCACCGTGCGCAAGCCCCACGGTGGGCGGCAACTGTCGTGGAATAGTCACGGCAGATGTCCTTAGTGTCAGGACTTAGTCGCGAGGCCAGCGCATCTATGTGGTAGCTTGAGAGGGGTTAGGCGGAATCGAGAGACGCAACACAAGACAAGGATTTAGACAGCTTCGGGCCCCGGGAAACATCATCCGGTAATAGCCCTACATGCTGTTTGTGGCTAGGTCTCATTATGCTCATGAGAGAGTCGCCGGTAAGCCGACTCTTGTCTAGCCCTATAGATTGTTTCTTGTTCCTTGTCCCTCTTTGGGGTGCCCTGCCCCTCCTTATATAAGTTGGAGAGGCGGCTTTACATGTAGAGTCCTAGTAGGATTAGAACTAACTTATTCTCTATTACAAGTCGGATACAAGTACGGGTCTTGCTTCCTCGTAAAGGAAATATTCCTCATGCCTTCCGTCTTAAGCCGGCCCATAATAACACGTCCCGGCCTACTGGGCCTTGGTCCCTTGTCATCCGTCTGACCCGCCGTCGGGGCCATCATTAAGTCGCCAGGCTCATGAGTTGTAATCTTCCGGCGGGTTACGATGAAGCGTCAAGTCCGGCCGGGTCATACTCCCGGCCGGGTCATACCGCGGGGTATATCCCCGACACTTGGCAAGACGTTTTAATGTTAATATATGCCACAAGGATTACTTGCTACCTAAGGTTTATCTGGATCATCATTTTATTGATAACCCTGAGCCTCCTCACCACATTCGTTACAACTTGGTATTTTAGTAAGGATACTCGTGATATTATTTCGTTGTCTGCACCCTCTTTGTTTGATTTTCATGCTAGGGACGATTACGTCATCATGCCACTGAACATCACTACTTACCAGAACAAGTTGGCTGCAGCGGAGAACGAGGCCCAACCTTGGGACGCAAGAGTGCCACTGGCTCACCACTATCCTACCGGACCCGATGGTTATTACGGGTGGTGATTACCAAGCTAGGCCAAAAGCCTAAGCTTGGGGAAGTATGTTTTCTCACCGACATTACATTCATGTTCACGCATTTCATTTCAGTTGTCGGTGTTCATCATTTTTCATTGTATATCCATGTTAGTTTTATTTTTGCTTTCTTCTTGTGTGTTTGAAAAACTATGAAAATCCAAAAATATTTCTCGCTTCTTCTCGGTTTTTCTTTCTTGCTTAGTTACTTTATAGTAGTAAAAGAAAATCCAAGAAGATTTCTCATTTCTTCTTTTGCTTGTTGGGAGCTTTCCCGTGTAAATAGTTTTTCCCGTTTTGTTTTCCTTCATTGATTTGCTTTCTTCAGAAAAACTATAAACTCCACAAATATTTCAGTGTGTTACTCTGAATTTATTTTCTTTTCACCGAGTCGTCGTAAGGAGAAGACCACGATAAAATTGTTGAGTGGCTCACATATGCATTATAGTTGATCTAATGAAGAGCTAATATTGCCTTGTCTTCTCCTTTAAATAAAATGTTTGTAGATTCCAGCTTAGTCCACGACACTCTTGCACTATTGTCATTTTCACATCATTCGATCGTGCAAGTGAAAGGCAATGATGATGATGATTTGATGAAGTGATTGTGGCAAAGAAAAGTTGGTATGAACTCTCCTTGTTTTTGTTTTTGTAAATATATTGTACTCAGCTTCCATGATTCAACATATTATGAGTGAACATGTTTATGTTGACAATTAGAGATTATAGTTGCTCATGCCATGCTTAAATATCTAGGAGTGGATAATGATTTATCTTGAGTGTCAACATGCATTAAAATGGTTATGATGTAGTATGATAGTGTGGTATCCTCTGAGGGAGTCCTGGATTAGGGGGTCCTCGGACAGCCGGACTATAAACTTCTGCCGGACTGTTGGACTATGAAGATACAAGACTCAAGACTTCGACCCATGTCCGGATGGGACTCTCCTTGGCGTGGAAGGCAAGCTTGGCAATACGGATATGAAGATCTCCTCCCTTGTAACCGACTCTGTGTAACCCTAGCCCCCTCCGGTGTCTATATAAACCGGAGGGTTTAGTCCGTAGGACAACAACAATCATACCATAGGCTAGCTTCTAGGGTTTAGCCTCTACGATCTCGTGGTAGATCAACTCTTGTAATACTCATATCATCAAGATCAATCAAGCAGGAAGTAGGGTATTACCTCCATCGAGAGGGCCCGAACCTGGGTAAACATTGTGTCCCCCGCCTCCTGTTACCATCCGCCTTAGACGCATAGTTCGGGACCCCCTACCCGAGGTCCGCCGGTTTTGACACCGACATCCTCCTCTGAATGTTTCAAGTGGCTTGACTTGGCACATGTTCACACATGTAGTTGATTCAAAACCAACATAGCCTCCCCTTCAAATAATCATCTGTCTTGTGTGCCCGTACCGCTCATGGAGCGGCAGGGGGCAGTCAGTATTTTCCATGCTAAGAGGGTTATTCTCATGATGGGTGTTTATCCACTTGTCATTGCACGAGAGAGTCTGCTAATTGTGATGCCTAGTACTGTAATCAAAATGAAAATAATATAATAAAACAAACTCCCCTGGAAAGTTGTTGGTATGGAGGGCACCCGTGAATTCGGCTAGCCATGGCTTGTGTTTGTTGGCTGATATGTCTCCAACGTATCTATAAGTTTTGATTGTTCCATGCTATTATATTATCCATCTTGGATGTTTTATATACATTATTATGCTATTTTATATCATTTTTTGGGACTAACCTATTAACCTAGTGCCCAGTGCTAGTTGCTGTTTTTTCCTTGTTTTTGACTTTACAGAAAATCGATACCAAACGGAGTCCAAATGGAACGAAACTTTTTGACGATTTTTCTTGGTCCAGAAGACAACCACAAAGCTTCGGGAGGAGGCCAGAGGAGCCATGAGGTGGCCACAAGCCTGTAGGGCGCCCCCCAAGCTTATGGGCCCCTCGGAACTCCCCTAACCCTAATTCCAGCTCTATAAATAGCCAAATATTCCCCGAATACCAGAGGGCACACCAAAAATATTTTTCTGCCGCCACGAGCTTCTGTTCTCGTGAGATCCCATCTTGGGGCCTTTTCTGGTACTCCACCGGAGGGGATTCGATCATGGAGGGCTTCTACATCAACCTTGCTGCCCTACCAATGATGGGTGAGTAGTTTACCACAGACCTACGGGTCCATAGCTAGTAGCTAGATGGCTTCTTCTCTCTCTTTGATCTTCAATACAATGTTCTCCTTGATGTTCTTGGAGATCTATTCAATGTAATACTCTTTTGCGGTGCGTTTGTTGAGATCCGATGAATTGTGGATTTATGATTAGATTATCTATGAATATTATTTAAGTCTTTTCTGAACTCTTTTATGCATCATTAAGATAGCTTTGTATTTCTCTTTGATCTATTGATTTGGTTTGGCCAACTAGATTGATTTATCTTGCAATGTGAAGGTGCTTTGTGATCGGTTCAATCTTGCGGTGTCCTCACCCAGTGATAGTAGGGGTAGCAAGGCACATACTTGTATTGTTGCCATTTAGGATAAAAAGATGGGGTTTATATCATATTGCTTGAGTTTATCCCTCTACATCATGTCATCTTGCTTAAGGCGTTACTCTATTCTTGTTAACTCAATACACTAGATGCATGCTGGATAGCGGTCGATGTGTAGAGTAATAATAGTAGATGCAGGCAGGAGTCGGTCTACTTGTCACGGACGTGATGCCTATATTCATGACCATTGTCTTAGATATCATCGTAACTTTGCGCTTTTCTATCAATTGCTCAGCAGTAATTTGTTTACCCACCGTGTGTGTTCTTTCAAGAGAGAAGCCTCTAGTGAAAACTATGGCCCCGGTTCTATTTCTCATCATATATTTTCATATCTATAAAACCAAAAATACAAAAATACCTTGCTGCAATTTATTTACCTTTATTTTGTACTTTTACTTATCTTTTATACCTATCTCTATCAGATCTCATCCTTGCAATTAACGATGTTTTTAGGGATTGACAACCCCTTTTTCGCGTTGGGTGCAAGTATTCGTTTGTTTGTGTAGGTGCAACTATTGGAGACCTGCGTGTACCTCCTACTGGATTGATACCTTGGTTCTTAACTGAGAGAAATACTTATCTCTGGTTTGCTGCATCACCCTTTCCTCTCCAAGGGAAAAACCAATGCAATCTCAGGAAGTAGCATTGGCTGAGGGGGAGTAATACCTTTCCACTTGGGAACTGCCGATAATATGTTTAGCATGGAAGATATTGAAAAATCCTCGGTCGTAATGTTAACACGAAAGGCATACCTCTCAAAATTATATTTATCGTTGATTTAAGCTTTAAGCTCTGGCACAACTGCAAATCTCTGCTTCCCTCTGCAAACAACCTATCTATTTAGTTTTATGTTATTTACTTTTATTGTTGAGTCATCACCTTCTCAATTAAAGCACCAGTCCTGAGAGAGCTATTGTCATTCTTATGCATTGTGTATAGTTAATATTGTGTGCATCATGACTGGTTCTCTTCTACCATGAATGACAATGTTTTCTTCGTCTTTGTGTGTCTTGTAGGTGAGATGGACCTCCCAAGCACTTAGCACGATGAAAGGAGTTCAAACGGTGGACACCCAGGACCCGGACTTAGCCATATCGAAGGTGGAAAAGTCAATTTTCCAAAGTGTTCCAAATCAAGATCTAAAACCAGAAATGGACCAGCATCGTTCATACGAATCCAATGAGCCCAAGAACATTAAATTCCAAGTTCGTATGAAGAAATGACGACCATTTTACCGGAAGAGGACAAACCAAAAGACGACCATTCGGCGGTCGTTTGACACCCACACAGCTCTGAAAGTTGCCCTTCCAGATGGGATTCTTCATGGATTTCGTCCCCGTTTCTTCTGGTGACTTCCTTGGCCTTCAAGGGATGTGATTTGGGAGAGGATTGCGCTCATCTAGAGCCCTTGGATCAAAGGGAAGATGCTACATCTACGGAGGAGGCTATGGGAGAGCTCTTATATAAACACCTCCAACCCTAGCCTCCGCTATCGTTCGTCATTCGCCATTCTCATCTCCAAGTCCAGCCACCATCCACCTCAGGAACACCATCGTTGCAACCTTGAAGGAGATCGAAAGGGAGCCGCCCTGGTGGGGCGCGGCCATGGGCCGCGGCCGCCACGCCACCGTCATCACCACCATCATCCGCGCCGCCGCCATCATCACCTCCATCACCATCCCTTCTTCCTCCTCCATCACGGTCTCTGTGATGGGTTGTAACAACTCTTGAACCCCCTTTTTATGTGATGTTATTTGAGTAATTGATGGCTATGGGTCAGTCGATTAGTAAGTGGTTATTTGATATGTGTTGTCTAATTATGTGTGTTGCTTTGTGTTTTCTATTTACCTTCAGTAATTTTGTGATGGGATATGTCCTATCCATTGGCATAAATGGAGACATCCAACTCCCCAAGCCACATATGAAGTATATAGGTGGTTGTGGAAACCAAGGGACCTGCGATCTGATAGGTGCAGATATCTTGAGGGGAACACGATTATTCTAGGAGCACGGTGGTCCATAGAACCTAATGCCTCGTCCGGTCTTCAAACCACGAGGACCTTAATATCTTTGTGTTAGCCGCCTCAGGTATGGGACATGAAGTAGGATGAATGAGTTATCTCAATATAGCTCGTCTCGAGAGATAATGTTATGTGAGGGACTGTCCACGAGAAGTAGACCATAATATGCTATGATGGAGGTACTAACTTAGTCACAACGTGACATAGTTGTAATACCCTAACTCCATTCACTACAAAAAAACACTTCTGTGATGATACATGTTGTAGGATCGAAAGTATGTCTAGAGGGGGGTGATTAGAGTACTTGACCAAATAAAAATCTAGCCTTTTCCCAATTTTAGTTCTTGGCAGATTTTAACAACTTAGCACAAGTCAAGCAATCAACCTACACATGCAATTCTAAGAGTATAGCAGCGGAATGTAAAACAATTGCATATGAAGGTAAAGGGAGGAGTTTGAGGGAGCAAACGCAATGTTGACACGGAGATTTTTTATCCGTGGTTCCGATAGGTGGTGCTATCGTACATCCACGTTGATGGAGACTTCAACCCACGAAGGGTAACGGTTGCGCGAGTCCACGGAGGGCTCCACCCACGAAGGGTCCACGAAGAAGCAACCTTGTCTATCCCACCATGTCGTCGCCCACGAAGGACTTGCCTCACTATGGTAGATCTTCACGAAGTAGGCGATCTCCTTGCCCTTACAAACTCCTTGGTTCAACTCCACAATCTTGTCGGAGGCTCCCAAGTGACACCTAGCCAATCTAGGAGACACCACTCTCCAAGAAGTAACAAATGGTGTGTTGATGATGAACTCCTTGCTCTTGTGCTTCAAATGATAGTCTCCCCAACACTCAATTCTCTCTCATAGGATTGGATTTGGTAGAAAGAAGATTTGAGTGGAAAGCAACTTGGGGAAGGCTAGAGATAAATATTTATGTGGTTGGAATGGAATATCTTGACCTCAACACAAGTGTAGGTGGTTCTCTCTCAGAAAATATGTATTGGAAGTGTAGGCATGTTCTGATGGCTCTCTCCACGAATGAAGAGTGGGTGGAGGGGTATATATAGCCTCCACACAAAATCTAACCATTAGACACAAATCACCAAACTCGGTGGGACCGAATCAGAGAACTCGGTCAGACCGAATTGGTTCATAATGTGACCGTTAGGTGTTTCGGTGGGACCGACATGTCAACTCGGTGGGACCGATATCATTAGGGTTAGGGCATAACGTAATCTCGGTGAGACCGATTACACAAACTCAGTGGGACCGATTTTGGTAATAGTCAAACAGAGAGTTGGTCAGGCAAACTCGGTGGGACCGATTCGCTCATCTCGGTTGGACCTAAACGTTACAAAAAGGAAACAGAGTGTTTGCATTGCAATCTCGGTGGGACCTATCGCTCATCTCGGTTTGACCGAAACGTTACGAAGGGAAACAGAGAGATTACAATCCCATCTCGGTGAGACCGAGATCCCTATCGGTGAGACCGAAAAGACTAGGGTTTCTGGCAGTGGCTATGTCAACTGAACTCGGTGGCGCCGGATAGAAAGAATCGGTGGGGCCGAGTTGGACTTGTGGTTTGGGACATATGTGGATATGAGAAAGTAGTGGAGGGTTTTGGAGCATATCACTAAGCATTTTGAGCAAGGACCTCATTAGGCAACACATCATCCCTTCTTAATAGTATTGGCTTTTCCTATAGACTCAATGTGATCTTGGATCACTAAAATAGAAAATGTAGAGTCTTGTGCTTTGAGCTTGAGCCAATCTTTTGTCCTTAGCATTTTGAAGGGTCCACTTTCTAATCCATGCCATGCCAATCATTGAGCTTTCCTGAAATATCTATCTTGAAATAGCATTAGCTCAATGAGCTATATGTTGTTAGGAATTACCAAAACCACCCAGGCATAGTTGCACTTTCACGTGCTTGTCACAGTAGGTCACAATTTCTGTCATGCATGTACATCCATGACGATTTTATGACAGAATCAAGATAGTCATACATGTGTTGTCGTAGAAGTGTTCCATGACAAAACTCAAATTATCATCACGGAAGTGTCCACTTCCATGACGATAAATAGCACGTCATGGAAGTGCTTTCGTCAAGGGTAACCAACATGTGGCATCCACCAGAATGGGTTGCCATTATGCTATCGGGTCTGGTTTTGGATCCGATAACCCATTAACAGCTACAACCAATGTCGATTTTCCACGTGTAAACTTCTCATTGGCCGAACGAACCATGTGTCAGCTCCGCGTTGGGACAGATGTCAACTGTCCAATGGACAGGAGGCGCCTATAATACGTTGACACATGGCACGGCCCAACAGTGGCCCATTTATGTTAAAAAGGTCGTCTCGTTTGACTTGGTCAAAATCTAGCGGGCCGACCCATGGAAAGCTTGTTAGCAGCATGTTCGCATATAGCCCATTTACAGTTTGCTAAATCACGACCCGTTCTGGCCTTTCCGAAATCAGCCCAGCAGCTCATGTGGGCCATCCAATATAATTCCAGCTCGTTGTAAATTCTGGCCCATGGATGGCCCATGACGTCTTTAGGCCCATATGAGGCCCTTTAACGGCCCATGGTGAAACTGGCCCATAATGAACAGTGTATCACTTTATACCCATTAACGACCCATTTTTTAGTTGGGCCGTTTCCAGCCTTTGTTATCTTTTAGCCTTCTAAGGGCCCATTTATTCTTGGGCTCATTTCCAGCTCTCGATTACTTACGGTCCGTTACTAGCCTGTTCCGCTAATGGGCCAAATTCAACCCGTGGTTACAGTCGATCCGTTTGTGGCCCGTTAAACCATTGGGCCGTTTTCATCACGTCATCTATTCTCGCCCATTAATGACCCATTATGCATGTTGATAGAATTAAGCTCGCGATACATACCGTCGTTTTAACGGCCCGTTATGGTCGGGCCCATAAACGGAATATTCCCATTTTAGCCCGTTTAAGGCCCATATTGCGGTTTGTTATTGGTCCACGAATAGTACGACCCATGTTTAACCTATCGATCATATGGGCCATAGAAGGCCCATGAATTCGACAGCCCATAGAAGGCTGATACGTCTCCAACGTATCTATAATTTTTGATTGTTCCATGCTATTATATTATCATTCTTGGATGTTTTACAACCATTTTATAGCAACTTTATATCATTTTTTGGGACTAACCTATTGACATAGTGCCCAATGCCAGTTGTTGTTTTTTGCTTGTTTTTTACTTCGTAGGAAATCAAAATCAAACGGAGTCCAAATGCAATGAAACTTTTTGGAGAATTTTGATGGACCAGAACACCCAGGATGGGCAAGAGAAGTACCAGAGGGGTGCCCCGAGGGGGGCACTGGTGGGTTGTGCCCACCTCGGTGGCCTCCCGCACCGCCTCTTCGCCCTATTAATTGTCAATTATTCCAAAAGCCTTGGGGGTAACCCTAGATCAGAAGTTCCGCTGCCGCAAGCCTCTGTAGCCACGAAAAACCAATCTAGACCCTGTTCCGGCACTCCGCCGGAGGGGGAAATCATCACCGGTGGCCATCTTCATCATCCCGGCGGCCACCATGATGAGGAGGGAGTAGTCCATCCTCGGGGCTGAGGGTTTGTACTAGTAGCTATGTGTTTAATCTCTCTATCTCTCTCGTGTTCTTGAGATGTCACGATCTTGATGTATCGCGGGCTTTGTTAATATAGTTGGATCATATGGTGTTTTCCCCTCTCTATCTTGTTGTGAATTGAGTTTTCCCTTTGAGATTTCGTTTTATCGGATTGAATACTTTTATGGATTTGAGAACACTTGATGTATGTCTTGCTATGAATACTCGTGGTGACAATGGGGTATCATATTGATTTACTTGATATGTGTTTGGCACTCAACTCACGGATTCCGGAGGTGACATTGGGGTAATCTATGCATAGGGGTTGATGCACGTTCTCGTCTTTGTTTCTCCGGTAGAAATCTTGGGGCACTCTTTGAAGTTCTTTGTGTTGGATTGAGTATTATGAATCTGAAATTGTTTGATGCGTATCGTATAATTAACTCGTGGATACTTGTGGTGACATTGGAGTATCTAGGTGACATTAGAGTTGGCTGATGCGTATCATATGGTGTTATTTTAGTACGAACTCTTGGATAGATCAAATTGAAAGAATAACTTTGTGTTATTTTAGTACGAACTCTTGAATAGATCGAACGAAAAGAATAACTTTAAGGTGGTTTCGTACCCTACAAACAATTTCTTCTTATGTTCTCCGCTAGATAAGAACTTTGGAGTGATTCTTCAACGCACGTTGAGGGATGGTTATATGATCCAATGATCCAATTAGATTAGCATTGTTGAGAGATTGCACTAGCGAAAGTACGGACCCTAGGCATCTTTTTCAATCATTGCAATACCGTTTGAGCTCACTTTTGTTACTTGCTACCTTGCTGTTTTTTATTGTTACTATTACAAAAATCAATATCTACTATCGTTACTACACGTTTATCACCATCTCTTCGCCGAACTAGTGCACCTATACAATTTGCCATTATAGTTGGTGTTTTGGGGACACAAGAGACTTTCTATTATTTAGTTGCAGGGTTGTTTGAGAGAGACCATCTTCATCCTACGCCTCCCACGTATTGATAAACCTTAGGTCATCCACTTGAGGGAAAATTGCTATTGTCCTACAAAACTCTGCGCTTGGAGGCCCAACACGAGTCTACAAGAATAAAGTTGCGTAGTAGACATCAAGCTCTTTTCTGGCGGCGTTGCCGGGGAGGTGAGTGCATGAAGGTATATCTTTAGATCTTGTAATCGAATCTTTTAGCTTCTTGTTTTATCACTAGTTTGGTTTATAAAAGAAAACTACAAAAATGGAATTGAGGTTGCATCATATATTCATCTTTATAATGTCTTCCGTGAAAATGATGGAAAGGAAAATTGTGCTGAATTGATAGAAGAAGAATTCTATAAAATGTTTGACAAAGCATCTTCGAATGATGAGCATGATTGCAATGTTGCTAGTATAAATTCTTTGAATATCCATGATTCTAGTGATATGCAAAGCCATAAGCTTGGGGATGCTATGTTTGATGAAGATGATATTTTTATTCCACCAAGTTTTGATGTGCAAATTTCTTATAATGGTAGCATGACTCCTATTTATGATGATTACAATGATGAATGTGGGTTTGGAAGAGTGTCAACTCTAGGTAATGATCCCACTATTTTTGAGGGTGTTGAATCTTTTCACAGTATTGATGGAAGTGGATTTGGAGAGATCATGACTTTATTTAGTGGTGAATCCACTATTTTGGAAGAGGTTTCAATTGACTATGAGAACAAAGCTGCTATATATGATGATTACGGTGATGACATGTATGCTATAAATAATAATGATAACCGTGAAACTTGTCATCATAATTTTAATTCTCAATATGATTATGCCAATCAAGTATCACATGATAGTTATTTTGTTGAGTTTGCTCCCACTATTATGAATCATAATAAATTTGCTTATGTGGGGAGTAACAAAATTTCTATGCTTATGTATCATGAAAAGAATGCTTTATGTGATGGCTATATTGTTGAATTCATTCATGATGCTACTGAAAATTATTATGAGGGAGGAACTTATGCTTGTAGTAATTGCAATAATATCAAGTTTCCTCTCTATGTGTTGAAAATCTTGAAGTTTTGCTTGTTTTGCCTTCCTATGCTAGTTGATTCTTATTCCCATAAATTGTTTGCTCACAAAATCCCTATGCATAGGAAGTGGGTTAGACTTAAATGTGCTCACCATGTGATTCATGATGCTCTTGTTATGTTTCAATTCTTATCTTTTATGTGAGCATCATTGAAAGCATCATGCCTAGCTAAAAGGCATTAAAGAAAACCGCTTGTTGGGAGACAACCCAACACTTTTACCTACTGTTTTTGTGTGTTCACATGATTATTCTACTATATTAATCATGTTTTATAGCTTTTGTTTCAACAAAGTGCTAAGTAAAGCATTTGGGATAGTGTGGATGATAGTTGACTTGAATCTGTGCAAAAACAGAAACTTTTGCTCTCAGTCCAGGAATTTTCAAAATTCACTGGAACGATATGAATTTTTTACAGGTGATAGATATACAAATTCCCTACGTTGTCCTAAATTTTCAGAATTATTGGAGTAGCAGAAGTATGGTTGTTTTCCAGATCGTTACAAATTGTTCTATTTTTGACAGATTCAGTTTTCAATGCATAGTTTGCTTGTTTCCTAGTTTCTATGGCTTATATTGCTCAATATAAGTTGTGGAAATGATAAGGTACAGTAGGCACTGTGTGAGAACAATTAGGAATCTTGTCTTTGATAGTACCAAAGTGGATGATTTGTCTTTATCATACTAACCTATCTCACAAAGTTTTGTTAAGTTTTGTGTGATTGAAGTTTTTCAAGTTTTGGGTGAGATATCAATATGAGGAGAATAAGGAGTGACAAGACCCTAAGCTTGGGGATTCCCAAGGTACCCCCAAGGTAATATTCTAGGAATATCCAAGCAACTAAGCTTGGGGATGCCCCGGAAGGCATCCCCTCTTTCGTCTCCAATATTATCGGTAATCTTACTCGGGCTATATTTTCATTCGTCACATGATATGATTTTTGCTTGGAGCGTCATTTTATTTTGTTTTGATTTGCTTGCTGATATCTATAATAGTGTTTTGCATCTTCTACTTCAATAAAAATATCAAGTATAGCATGTGCCATGCCTATTTTGCAAGTATATGAGTTGCTGTTTCAAAGCAAAAAGTTTATTGATGTTGCAAAAATTCTCTAGAAAAGTCAGAATGTGATAAAATGTTGAAATTTTTTGCACAATAAGCTATGATAAGTTTTCTACAGTGTGCTAATGTTTCAAAAAAATTGAGTTAGGGAAGTATGGATCCTCTTGCATCCTTTACAGACTGTCCTGTTTAGACAGATTGTTGCTATGTTTGCATATGTTTGCTTGTTTAATGATTCTATTTGAGGATAGGAGTATTAAATATGCAGAGGCATTTAGTAGGCAATGTTGAATAATAATTTTAGTGATCTGCTACAGTAGAGAATGATAAGGTTTTGCATTGATTAATACTAACTTATCTCACTAGTTCTTGTTGAGTTTTGTGTGGATGAAGTTTTTGAGATTTAGGGAAATCGTGATATGAGAGGAATTAAGGAGACACAAAAGCTCAAGCTTGGGGATGCCCAAGGCATCCCAAATTAACATTTAAAGAAGTCTCAAGCATCTAAGCTTGGGGATTCCCCGGTAGGCATCCCACCTTTCTTCTTCAACAATTATCGGTTAGTATCGGTTGAGCATAAGTTTTTGCTTCTTCGCATGAGTTGTGCTATTCTTGGAATGTCATTTTGTTTTGTTTTGCTTTCTGTTTTAATAAAATACTTAGATCTGAAAGTTTTTAAATAAGAGAGAGTCCTCAAATAGCTACCCATTTACATAACTACTCGCTTGATCTTCACTTATTTCTTTTTGGAGTAGTTTGTCATTTACTCTCATGCTTCACTTAGATTATTTTGAGAGTTGAAAATTTTGAAGAAATACTTATGCTCTTGTGCTTCACTTAAATTTATTTGAGAGCTTGTTAGTAGCAATGGTAATATATAAATTTAGTCCCAAAGTGATAGATATTCAAGAGGGATATAATAAAAACTTTCATGTAGATCATTGGATATGATAAGTTTGATTCCTTGCAATAGTTTGCGATATGGAGATAATAATATGTGAGTCATGTTGGTGAGTAATTATGCTTTAGTAAGAATATTGGTGTTAAGGTTTGTGATTCCCTATGCAAGCACGAAAGTCAATAGTTATGCAATGAAATTGCATCCTACTTGTGGTGCGTTATTCGGTGTTAGTTATGCTTAATGCTCGCTTATGTGATTTTTCATTTCTCAGTTGGTTTCTTCTCAAACTTTTTGCTAGCATCTACTTGTACTAAGTAGAAATACCACTTGTGCATCCAAAATCCTTAAACCCAGGTTTGCCATATGAGTCCATCATACCTACCTATATGCGGTATTTCTGTGCCATTCTAAGCAAATTTGTATGTGCCATCTCTAATTTTCAAAATAATTTCCTTTTTGTGTGCTCGTATCGCTCATGAAGCAGTAGGGGGTGGCCAATATTTTCCATGCTAGATGTGTTATTCTCAAGATGAGTGTTTATTCACTTGTCGTTGCACGAGAGTACGGCAAAGGTATTAGGGATGCCCAGTCCCGGAATGAAAAATGAATTTACTTTATGTTGTCAAATAATAAATTCCTTGGGAAGTGTTGGTATGGACGGCACCCATGGATTCGGTTAGCCGTGGGATGTGAAAGTATGGTGAAAAAAGTAATAAACTTTATTTTTTGTTTGGGAACCGCCTATGATATATCTAGCATGAAAGTATTAGAAACTACTCGATCGTTTTCGTTGACAGGAAAGGCATGCCACCCAAAAAAAATTATCTCTCAATTTCCTCTTTGAGATTTGGCACCTCTACAAATCCCTACTTCCCTCTGCGAAGGGCCTCTCTATTTACTTTATGCAATTTTTTTTATTTGAGTCTCCATTTTCTCTCATAAAGGACCAACTAAGGGGCACTATGATCGTACTTGAGCATTGGGTGTAGCTAATATGTGAGTATGTTTCATGAATGGATCAATGATTGAGCATAATGGGCTAGGGATAGCTTGCTTTAGTGTTGATATTTTGAAAGACATGGTTTCTTGTTGATATGCTTGAGTGTTGAAATCTTCATGTCAAAACTAGACTATTGCTTTGAACCATATAAAAGTCCAAATGTCCATGCTACAAAAGAAAAGAATATGTGATGAACATGTTAGGCAGCATTCCACATCAAAAATTCTATTTTTATCATTTACCTGCTCGAGGACGAGCAGGAATTAAGCTTGGGGATGCTAATACGTCTCCAACGTATCTATAAGTTTTGATTCTTCCATGATGTTATATCATCATTCTTGGATGTTTTACAATCATTTTATAGCAACTTTATATCATTTTTTGGGACTAACCTATTGACAAAGTGCCAAGCGCCTGTTGTTGTTTTTTGCTTGTTTTTTACTTTGTAGGAAATCAATATCAAACGAAGTCCAAACGCAACAAAACTTTTTAGAGAATTTTTATGGACCAGAACACCCAGGATGGGCCAGAGAAGTACCAGAGGGGTGCCCTGATACGTCCATTTTGCATCATGTTTTATTGCTGTTATTTATAATGTTTTTATCCATAATAATGCTTTTTAGAGTAATTCTAATGCCTTTTCTCTCACAATTTGCAAGGAACACACTAAGAGGGAGAATTCCGGCAGGTGGAAATCTGGACCTGGAAAAGCTACGTCAGGTCACCTATTCTGCACAACTCCAAATGAGCTGAAACTCCACAAGGAATTTTTATGGAATGTTTAAGAAATAATGGAGCCAATAAACACCAGAGGGGGGCCACCAGGTGGGCACAACCCACCTGGGCGCGACAGGCCCCCCTGGCGCGCCCTAGTGGGTTGTGGCCTCCTCGGCCCACCTCCGGTGCCCATCTTCTAGTATATAAGTGATTTTGACCTAAAAAAATCACGGGAAGGCTTTCGGGACGAAGCACCGCCGTCTCGAGGCGGAACTTGGGCAGGAACACTTTTGCCCTCCGGCAGAGCGATTCTGTCGGGGGAACTTCCCTCCCGGAGGGGGAAATCATTGTCATCATCATCAACAACAACTCTCCCTTCTTGGGGAGGGCAATCTCCATCAACATCTTCACCAACACCATCTCATCTCAAACCCTAGTTCATCTCTTGTATTCGATCTTGTTACCGGAACTATAGATTGTTGCTAGGGGGTGGCTAGTAGTGTTGATTACATCTTGTAGTTGATTACTATATGGTTTATTTGGTGGAATATTATATGTTCAGATCCATTATGCATATTAATACCCCTCTGATCATGAGGATGTTCATTTTTTGTGAGTAGTTACCTTTGTTCTTGAGGTCACGAGATAAATCATGTTGCAAGTAATCATGTGAACTCGATATGTGTTCGATATTTTGATAGTATGTGTGTTGTGATTCCCTTAGTGGTGTCATGTGAACGTCGACTACATGACACTTCACCATATTTGGGCCTAAGGGAATGCATTGTGGAGTAGTAAATAGATGGTGGGTTGCGAGAGTAACAGAAACTTAAACCCCAGTTTATGCACTATTCCGTAAGGGACCGATTGGATCCTATAGTTTAATGCTATGGTTAGGATTTATCCTTAATACCTTTCTCGTAGTTGCGGATGCTTGCGGGAGGGTTAATCATAAGTAGGAGGTTTGTTCAAGTAAGAACAACACCTAAGCACCGGTCCACCCACATATCAAATTATCAAAGTAGCGAATACAAATCGAACCAACATGATGAAAGTGACTAGATGAAATTCCCGTCTGCCCTCAAGAACGCTTTGCTTATCATAAGAGACCGCTTTGGCCTGTCCTTTTCCTCAAAAGGATTGGGCTACCTTGCTGCATACTTGTTACAATTATCTTTACTTGCTCGTTACAAATTATCTTGCTATCAAACTACTCGCTACTTACAGTTTCAGCACTTGCAGACATTACCTTACTGAAAACTACTTGTCATTTCCTTCTACTCCTCGTTGGGTTCGACACTCTTACTTATTAAAAAGAGCTACAATTGATCCCCTATACTTGTGGGTCATCAAGGCTATTTTCTGGCGCCGTTGCCGGGGAGTGAAGTGCCTTTGGTAAGTGGAATTCGGTAAGGAAACATTTATATAGTGTTCTGAAATTTATTGTCACTTATCACTATGGAGAACAATCCTTTGAGGGGTTTGTTCGGGGTATCTTCACCTCGTCCGAAACCACAATTAATTGCCCCTCAACCTACTGCACCTACTGAAAATATTGAATATGAAATTCCTTCGGGTATGATAGAACAACTGCTAGCTAATCCTTATGCAGGAGATGGAACTGAACATCCGGGTATACACTTGATACATGTGGAACAAATTTGTGGATTGTTTAAGCTTGCAGGTTTACCCAGGGATGAAGTGATAAGAAAGGTTTTCCCTTTATCTTTGAAGGGAAAAGCATTGGCATGGTATAGGCTATGCGATGATATTGGATTATGGAATTGGAATCGTTTGAAATTGGAGTTCCACCAAAAAAATTATCCTATGCATCTAGTTCATCGTGATTAGAATTATATCTATCTATCTATATCTATATCTATCTATCTATCTATCTATCTATATCTATCTATCTATCTATATCTATCTATCTATCTATCTATACCTCTATATACCTACCTATACTAATTACAGACTCCCCAGAAATTCGCATGTTAATTAGAAAATACCGACCGTTAATCTGGTGGGACCGAGTTATAACGGTGCGGATCGAATCATATAGTCCTTGCAATCTAAGAAAAAAAACAACTTAACGCAGCTATTAAAAAAACAAATCTAGGGTACCTGTAACGTAAAGAAAACCAATCAATCATACTTCTACTACACGATCGATCCTTCCCTAATTTGCCCTAAAAAATCCTTCATACTTCTCCTACACGATAAATCCTTCCCCAATTTGCCCTCAAAAAAAATTCCTTCCCCAAAGAATCCTCACGCAAAATAATCCTTGGGCAATATTTTTCTCCCCGTGGCTCCCATACTACGAAAATTGTTGCGGATGAACATGAAACTCGATTTGATATCTAGAGGAGGTAGAAAAGGGCAGCGGCATGAAGATCCTGACAAGGACCATGGCGTTGCAAAGGCAAGGGGCGGCCACTGGCTGGCTGCACCTGGCGTGGCTGAACTCCTCGAGTAAAAGATCGTGCGTTCCTGCTTCTCCTCGCATGAGGAGGGTCAACGGGGACGATCTGGCGGAGAGGATATCAGAGGAAGGCGAGATTGCAGAGAGGATTGAGTAGAAGATGCTGTTCGTATTGCTCTTGGTCCTCGCTGCAGGATGGTAGGAGGATCCACAAAGGAGGTCGGGGAGGATTGAAGGAGGGAGGAAGAAATTGCCTTGGACATATGTATATGTGTAGGATCAAAAATATATTTTATTAGTCTTTTAGTGTAGCATACAAGATAAATGCTAATAAACATTAATTAGAGGGTACACATCTCAATGTATAGTTTTGATGGAACTTAAAAAACACTTTTTCTGTATTTTTTAGCTAAGCTGAAAGGAGCCATTCAAGGTTTCTGCCGAATATCATCATATATTAATGTGATTGAGTAGTAGACAGTGGAGTTGGCAAGCAAACAAAGTTTTCAATCGCATTATTAATAAAAGGAGAAAGATAGTATTTTGTGATGAAAATATATTAAGCATTTTAGAGCAAGCCATGTGACCAAATAAATTAGGGCCAGAGGAGATCCAAATCGCACATATACATATGAAAAAGTTGATGAATATCATACTATTGTTGAAGCACGTGTGCGATTTCATGTTATAACTTAAATACATTACGTCAAGTGTGTATCACTTGAGTATAAAGATATCTTTCAACATGCACGAATAGAACGCTTAAGCTAGACATTGTTGTCATTGATCCGTGGAGGCTAGGCAGTAGCACCATCAACTTAACAATAACCTAAATTAGCTCCGTGAGCAGTAGGTCTTTAATCTGTAGTCTCGATACAAACACATCAAGGAATGTACTACCATCCTTTCATGCATGGAGATCCATTTGCAATGGTAACATTGAAATCAATGTTTGTATCCATAGATTGATCTTTAATTTCCTTTTTGTATTGAGGGTTGATATATAATTTCACTTTTTTCTATCAGTGCTTGTGGCAAAATTGAAGTTCTTTATGTGTCGACTTCACATGCGTTGCGTTTTGCTGCAGCACATGCATGGCAAGGACACATGGCTCATTGATGCTTAGGGGTCAAATTAGTATGTAGTGATAAAACCCTCATATATATTTCTACAAGTAGTTGATACAAGCCTCAAATCGACCAAATTAGTATGTAGTGATGTCATCCTTATATATTTTCTACAAGTAGTTGATACAAGCCTCAAATCACTAATTCCCAATAAATCTTCTCTCCTTCCAGTCCCTATAATCAGTTGCTTCAAATTTCTATAGTATGTAATGACTTTAACACTGAAAAAACATAAACACGGCAAAAATAGATTATAATTATTTAGTTGAGCACATATCGGATATGCAAAGAAGCAAGGTTACTGAAAACAAAACAAAAATAAGCGCCAAAGAGTTGGAAGAAATATTTTGAATCATATTTTGTCATTTAGAATTGAATCAATAAAAAAAGAAAAAATGGAGACACCCTTCATGTGCTTGAGTTTGACTTGGATGGATGGGTGTTTCACTTTTTTCCTTTCATGAAAGACATTAATTATGCCAAAATATATGCATAAAACTTATTGACTAGCCCGTGCGAATGCACGGGTTGACGACTAGTATATATAATTTTTGGCCTCGTGAAGGAGAAAGTATCGCTCTAGCTTGGGGGAGGCTTAAGTCAATGCTATATTCTTGCCCCAATCATGAGCTCTCAAGAGAAATTATTATTCAGAATTTTTATGCTCGGCTTTCTCGTAATGATCAAACCATGTTGGATACTGCTTGTGCTGGTTCTTTTATGAAGAAGACTATTGAATTCCGGTGGGATCTTTTGGAAAGAATTAAACACAAGTCTGAAGATTGGGAACTCGATGAAGGTAAAGAGTTAGGTATAAAGCTTAAGTATGATTGTGTTAAATCTTTTATGGATACCGATGCTTTTCAAAAGTTTAGCACTAAATATGGACTTGACTCTGAGATAGTAGCCTCCTTTTGTGAATCATTTGCTACTCATGTTGAACTCCCTAAAGAGAAGTGGCTTAAATATCATCCACCTATTAAAGAAGAAATTAAAGAACCGGTACCAGTTAAAGAAGAAACTATACTCTATAATGTTGATCCAGTTGTTCCTACTGCTTATATTGAGAAACATCCTTTTCCTATTAGGATAAAGGAACATGCTAAAGTTTCAACTGTGGTCAACAAAAGCTCTGTTAGAACACCTAAACCAGATGAACAAATTAGAGTTGAACCTAATATTGCTATGGTTAAAGATCTCTTAAAAGAATATGTGGATGGGCATGTTATCTACTTTTGTGCAGAAGCTGCTAGAATTGCCAAACCCGAAAAAAGGGATAAAACTAGACCAGTTGTTGGCCTGCCTGTCATTTCAGTTAAAATAGATCACTATTATTATGGTTTATGTGATATGGATGCTAGTGGAGTGCTATTCCTCACAAGTTATATCAAGAAATTAGGGAGGACATAGCACCTGTTGAGATAGAAGACATAGATGTTACTATTAAACTTGCAAATAGAGACCCTATATCACCAGTAGGGATTGTTAGAGATGTTGAAGTCTTGTGTGGGAAAACGAAATATCCTACCGATTTTCTTGTTCTCGGTACCCCACCTGATGACTTCTGTCCCATTATCTTTGGTAGACCTTTCTTGAACACGGTTAATGCTAGGATAGATTGCCAGAAACAAACTGTGGGTGTTAGCTTTGGTGATGAGTCTCATGAGTTTAATTTTTCCAAGTTTAGTAGAAATCATCATGAAAAAGAATTGCCTAGTAAGGATGAATTCATTGGTCTTGCTTCTATTGCTGTGCCACCTACTGATCCTTTAGAGCAATACTTGCTAGACCATGAAAATGATTTACATATGCATGAAAGAAATGAAATAGATAATATTTTCTTTGAACAACGTCCTCTACTTCAACAGAATTTGCCTATTGAAACTCTTGGAGGCCCTCCTCCACCTAAAGGTGATCCTGTGTTTGAATTAAAACAATTGCCAGACACTTTGAAATATGCTTATCTTGATGAAAAGAAGATATATCCTGTTATTATTAGTGCTAACCTTTCAGAACATGAAGAAGAAAGACTATTGAAAGTTCTAAGGAAGCACCGAGCTGCTATTGGATATACTCTTGATGATTTAAAGGGCATTAGTCCCACTCTATGTCAGCACAAAATTAATATGGAACCTGATGCTAAACCAGTTGTTGATCACCAACGTCGGTTAAATCCAAAAATGAAAGAGGTGGTAAGAACGGAAATATTAGAACTTCTGGAAGCAGGTATAATCTATCCTATAGCTGATAGTAGATGGGTAAGTCCAGTTCGTTGTGTCCCTAAGAAAGGAGGTATTACTGTTGTTCCTAATGATAAGAATGAACTTATTCCACAAAGAATTGTTACAGGCTATAGAATGGTTATTGATTTTAGAAAATTAAATAAAGCTACTAGAAAAGATCATTACCATTTGCCTTTTATTGACCAAATGCTTGAAAGATTATCTAAGCACACACATTTTTGCTTCCTTGATGGATATTCTCGCTTCTCACAAATGCCTGTTTCTCAACCTGATCAAGAAAAGACCACTTTTACTTGTCCTTTTGGAACTTATGCTTATAGACGTATGCCTTTTGGTTTATGTAATGCACCCTCTACCTTTCAAAGATGCATGATGGCTATATTCTCAGACTTTTGTGAAAATATTGTTGAGGTTTTCATGGATGACTTCTTTGTTTATGGGAAGTCTTTTGATGATTGTTTAAGCAATCTTGATCGAGTTTTGCAGAGATGTGAACAAACAAATCTTGTCTTGAATTGGGAGAAGTGCCACTTTATGGTGAATGAAGGCATTGTCTTGGGTCATAAAATCTCTGAAAAAGGTATTGAAGTGGACCAAGATAAGGTTGATGCTATTGAGAAAATGCCATGTCCCAAGGATATAAAAGGTATTCGTAGTTTCCTAGGCCATGCTGGTTTCTATAGGAGATTTATCAAAGATTTTTCTAAAATTTCTAGACCCCTCACTAATCTTTTGCAAAAGGATATCCCTTTTGTCTTTGATGATGATTGTCTTGAAGCCTTTGAAACACTCAAGAAAGCTTTAATCTCTGCACCTATTGTTCAACCACCTGATTAGAACTTGCCTTTTGAAATTATGTGTGATGCTAGTGATTATGCTGTTGGTGATGTTCTAGGGCAAAGAGTTGATAAGAAATTGAATGTTATTCATTATGCTAGTAAAACTCTAGACAGTGCTCAAAGAAATTATGCTACAACTGAAAAAGAATTCTTAGCAGTGGTGTTTGCTTGTGATAAATTTAGACCTTATATTGTTGATTCCAAAGTAACTGTTCACACAGACTATGCTGCTATTAAATATCTTATGGAAAAGAAAGATGCTAAACCTAGACTTATTCGTTGGGTTCTCTTGTTACAAGAATTTGATTTGCATATTATTGATAGAAAGGGAGATGAGAACCCTGTAGCTGATAACTTGTCTAGGCTTGAAAATGTGCTTGATGACCCACTTCCTATTGATGATAGTTTTCCTGATGAGCAGTTAGCTGCAATAAATGTTGCTAATAGCACTCCTTGGTATGCTGACTATGCTAATTACATTGTTGCTAAATATTTACCACCTAGCTTTACATATCAACAAAAGAAAAAAAATCTTATATGATTTAAGACATTACTTTTGGGATGACCCACATCTTTATAAAGAAGGAGTAGATGGTATTATTAGACGTTGTGTACCTGAGCATGAACAGGGACAAATCCTACGGAAATTTCACTCCGAAGCTTATGGAGGGCATCATGCTGGAGATAGAACTGCTCATAAGGTATTGCAGTCTGGATTTTATTGGCCTACTCTCTTCAAGGATGCTCGTAAGTTTGTCTCATCTTGTGATGAATGCTAAAGAATAGGTAATATTGGTAAGCGTCAAGAAATGCCTATGAACTATTCACTTGTTGTTGAACCATTTGATGTATGGGGACTTGATTACATGGGACTTTTTCCTTCCTCTAATGGGTATACACATATTTTGGTTGTTGTTGATTATGTTCCTAAATGGGTAGAAGCTATTCCAACTAGCAGTGCTGATCACAACACCTCTATTAAAATGCTTAAGGAAGTTATTTTCCCAAGGTTTGGAGTCCCTAGATATTTAATGACTGATGGTGGTTCACACTTTATTCATGGTGCTTTCCGTAAAATGCTTGCTAAGTATGATGTTAACCATAGAATTGCATCACCTTATCATCCTCAGTCTAGTGGTCAAGTTGAGCTTAGCAACAGAGAAATAAAATTAATTTTGCAAAAGACTGTCAATAGGTCCAGGAAGAATTGGTCTAAGAAGTTAGATGACGCACTTTGGGCTTATAGAACAGCTTATAAAAATCCTATGGGTATGTCTCCTTATAAAATGGTTTATGGAAAAGCTTGTCATTTACCTCTTGAGTTAGAACATAAAGCATATTGGGCAGTTAAAGAACTCAACTATGATTTCAAACTTGCTGGTGAAAAGAGGTTATTTGATATTAGCTCACTAGATGAATGGAGAACCCAAGCATATGAAATGCAAAGTTATTCAAAGAAAAAGTTAAAAGATGGCATGACAAAATAATCCAAAAGCCCATATGTCATTTTTTGCAGGGAAACTCCTCTCAAAATGGGAAGGCCCATATGTCATTGAGGAGGTTTACCGGTCCGGTGCCATCAAAATAAATAATTCCGATGGTACTAACCCGAAGGTTGTCAATGGACAACGAATAAAGCATTATATCTCAGGTACGCCTATAATGTTGAAAGCAATACTATCCAAACTTTGACACCGGAAGAATACATAAAAGAGTCCTTCCGGAACACTCCAGAATCATCAAAATAAGGAGGTGCGCGGTACGGTAAGCAAACGGACTTCAAAAAATCTGCAAAAATATTTTTTACCAGTTTTGTAATATTTCATTTTTTGGAAATAAAGAAACTTCCAGGGAGTGTCCCCTAGTGGGCACAATACACCAGGGCGCGCCAGGCTTGTCTGGCGCGCCCAGGTGGGTTAAACCCACCTGGGACACCTCCCGTACTCCGTTTTTCTTCTATATGCTTGCCTTGCAATATAAAAATTCTATATATACTTCCCTAACTTGTTAACTACCGTATCGTGGAGAAAATCCTCGCCCAGGTGGCTTGTGCCAACCTAGGACACCTCCTGTACTCTGTTTTTCTTCTATATGCTTTCCTTGCAAGATAGAAATTCTATATATACTTCCCTAACTTGTTAACTATCGTATCGCGGAGAAAATCCTCTGTTCTCTTTTCTTGCTATTCCGGTCAGATTTATCAAGCTAGGCATCATGTCTTCCTGCTCCTCCAACCACATGGAAGAAGATGCTTGGTTAATGAAGATCGAGACGAAGAGGGAGGATCCTATGGACACCACCAGAGGAGAACTGAGTATCGGGTATGGGCATCCCCCTTGGCTTTCGCCAAGCTTGGGGGAGGTGCCCCGGTATCGTATCATCCCACTATCTTTTTGTTGTTACTTACCTTAGTTTGATATTTTGCTTAGATGAATAAAGTTTGGTTCGATATTTTCTTCTTTGAGAGGTTGCTTAGTGATCTATCATTATTATCGTGTGTAAGTTATATAATAACGTTTAGTTGGAGTTTTTGCTTTCTTTACTTTCATGTTGCAAATAACGAAAAGAAATAAGAAAGAAAGAAAAAGAGAAAGGAAAAATGAATCAATAAGATCATATACTAATCCTATGGTAGGTGATAGCACTACATAAGGAAAAGTATAAGTAAGAAAATTTTATTAGAGATTGATAAACATAGCATTGGTCAATGATGCAACTCATGAAAGAATTAATAAGGGAAGAGAAGATTCACATATAAATATACTATCCTAGAAATCTTTTGTGATTGTGAACCCTCACCAAATATTATATGCCAAAATTGTTGACGTTGGACAAGGAAGACAACTTAATGGTTTATGTTTGTTTATATTCACATAGAAGTCATATTGTCATAGATCCTTCAACATGTGGTGCTTGCCCCTATCTTTGCTAGCCAAAAATTCCGCACTAAGTAGAGATACTACTTGTGCATCCAAAAACCCTTAAACCCAAATCTTTTTCAAGTGTCCACCTATGGATTGAGAAAGATCCCTCAAGTAAGTTGTCATCGGTGCAAAAGGGCAATAAAAATTGCTTCTAAAAGTGTGAGATCATTTAGTATTAGAGAAAACTAAGCGTTGTACGAACTTGGATGACAAAGAATAAAAGCGACAGACTGCATAATAAAGGTTGTCATCTTAAGGGGCAATACAACGTGATGTTCTCTTGCACAAAGGGATTGAGCATGCAAACAAATAAGCACATGGCAACCTCTGCTTCCCTCTGCGAAGGGCCTATCTTTTACTTTTATGTATTTACCTTTATGCAAAGAGTCAAAAGTTTTCCTTCTATTCCTTTTTATTTTCGCTTTTGGCAAGCATCATGTGGTGAGGAAAGATCTAGTCACATATGTCCAGTTGAATATAGATAGCATGAGTTATTATTGTTGACATCACCCTTGAGGTGAGTATGTTGGGAGGCGAAACTATAAGCCCCTATCTTTCTATGTGTCCGGTTGAAACGTTTTGCTCATGGATACGAGGTGAGTGTTAGCAATGATAGAAGACTATATGATGGTTGAGTATGTGGACTTGCTTTAAAGGCTCTGATACGTGACTCTTCCTGAAAAGATGATGAATTGTAGTTGCAAAGTTGACTGAGAACATAGTTTGTTGGTTTCTAATAGAGTTTTTGCTTTATACTTTGATTGTATGGTGAACTGTTACTTATTCATGGGAAGTATATGATGTAAGTCTATGATAGAAGTCCTATGTTAAAATTTTGTTGCTGTTATAATAATCAACATGATGCTTCTATGTCTGTATTCTATTTTTATCGAGACCTCTCTCTCAAAGCATGTGGACATGTTTTTCGATTTCGGTTTTCGCTTGAGGACAAGCAAGGCCTAAGCTTGGGGGAGTTGATACGTCCATTTTGCATCATGTTTTCTTGCTGTTATTTATAATGTTTTTATCCATAATAATGTTTTTTAGAGTAATTCTAATGCCTTTCTCTCACAATTTTCAAGGAACACACTAAGAGGGAGAATTCCGGCAGCTGGAAATCTAGACCTGGAAAAGCTACGTCAGGTCACCTATTCTACACAACTCCAAATGAGCTGAAACTCCACGAGGATTTTTTATGGAATATTTAAGAAATAATGGAGCCAATAAACACCAGTGGAGGCCCACCAGGTGGGCACAACCCACCTGGGCGCGCCAGGCCCCCCTTGCGCGCCCTGGTGGGTTGTGGCCTCCTCGGCTCACCTCCGGTGCCCATCTTCTGGTATATAAGTGATTTTGACCTAAAAAATCACGGGAAGGCTTTCGGGACGAATCGCCGCCGTCTCGAGGCGAAACTTGGGCAGGAACACTTTTGCCCTCCGGCAGAGCGATTCTGCCGGGGGAAATCATTTTCATCATCATCAACAACAACTCTCCCATCTTGGGGAGGGCAATATCCATCAACATCTTCACCAGCACCATCTCATCTCAAACCCTAGTTCATCTCTTGTATTCAATCTTGTTACCGGAACTATAGATTGTTGCTAGGGGTGGCTAGTAGTGTTGATTACATCTTGTAGTTGATTACTATATGGTTTATTTGGTGGAAGATTATATGTTCAGATCCATTATGCATATTAATACCCCTCTGATGATGAGCATGTTCGTTGTTTGTGAGTAGTTACCTTTGTTCTTGAGGTCACGGGATAAATCATGTTGCAAGTAATCATCTAAACTCGATATGTGTTCGATATTTTGATAGTATGTGTGTTGTGATTCCCCTAGTGGTGTCATGTGAACGTCGACTACATGACACTTCACCATATTTGGGCCTAAGGGAATGCACTGTGGAGTAGTAAATAGATGGTGGGTTGCGAGAGTGACAGAAATTTAAACCCCAGTTTATGCACTATTTCGTAAGGGACCGATTGGATCCTAGAGTTTAATGCTATGGTTAGGATTTATCCTTAATACTTTTCTCGTATTTGTCGATGCTTGCGGGAGGGTTAATCATAAGTAGGAGGTTTGTTCAAGTAAGAACAACACCTAAGCACCGGTCCACCCACATATCAAATTATCAAAGTAGCGAACACAAATCGAACCAACATGATGAAAGTGACTAGATGAAATTCCCGTGTACCCTCAAGAACGCTTTGCTTATCATAAGAGACCGCTTTGGCCTGTCCTTTGCCTCAAAAAGATTGGGCTACCTTGCTGCATACTTGTTACAATTATCATTACTTGCTCGTTACAAATTATCTTGCTATCAAACTACTCGCTACTTACAGTTTCAGCACTTGCAGACATTACCTTACTGAAAATTGTTGGAAATATGCCCTAGAGGCAATAATAAATAGGTTATTATTATATTTCCTTGTTCATGATAATCGTTTATTATCCATGCTAGAATTGTATTGATAGGAAACTCAGATACATGTGTGGATACATAGACAACACCATGTCCCTAGTAAGCCTCTAGTTGACTAGCTCGTTGATCAATAGATGGTTACGCTTTCCTGACCATGGACATTGGATGTCGTTGATAACAGGATCACATCATTAGGAGAATGATGTGATGGACAAGACCCAATCCTAAGCCTAGCACAAGATCGTGTAGTTCGTTTGCTCAGAGCTTTTCTAATGTCAAGTATCATTTCCTTAGACCATGAGATTGTGCAACTCCCGGATACCGTAGGAATGCTTTGGGTGCACCAAACGTCACAACGTAACTGGGTGGCTATAAAGGTGCACTACAGGTATCTCCGAAAGTGTCTGTTGGGTTGGCACGAATCGAGACTGGGATTTGTCACTCCGTGTAAACGGAGAGGTATCTCTGGGCCCACTCGGTAGAACATCATCATAATGTGCACAATGTGACCAAGGAGTTGATCACGGGATGATGTGAGTTACGTAACGAGTAAAGAGACTTGCCGGTAACGAGATTGAACAAGGTATCGGGATACCGACGATCGAATCTCGGGCAAGTAACATACCAATAGACAAAGGGAATTGTATACGGGATTGATTGAATCCTCAACATCGTGGTTCATCCGATGAGATCATCGAGGAGCATGTGGGAGCCAACATGGGTATCCAGATCCCGCTGTTGGTTATTGACCGGAGAGTCGTCTCGGTCATGTCTGCCTGTCTCCCGAACCCGTAGGGTCTACACACTTAAGGTTTGGTGACGCTAGGGTTATAGAGATATTAGTATGTGGTAACCCGAAAGTTGTTCGGAGTCCCGGATGAGATCCCGGACGTCACGAGGAGTTCCGGAATGGTCCGGAGGTAAAGATTTATATATGGGAAGTCTTATTTTGGTCGCCGGAAAAGTTTCGCGCATTATCGGTATTGTACCGGGAGTGCCGAAAGGGGTCCGGGGGTCCACCAAGGGGGTCCACCAGCCCCGGGGGGCCACATGGGCTGTAGGGGGTGCGCCTTGGCCTATATGGGCCAAGGGCACCAGCCCCAAGAGGCCCATGCGCCAAGAGATAAGAAAACCGGAGAATCCTAAAGGGGGAAGGCACCTCCGAGGTGCCTTGGGGAGGAAGGACTCCTCCCTGGCCGCACCCTTCCTTGGAGGAAGGGCCAAGGCTGCGCCCCCCCCCCTCTCCCTTGGCCCTATATATAGTGGGGGGAAGGGAGGGCAGCAACATCTAAGCCCTGGCGCCTCCCTCTCCCTCCCGTGACACCTCTTCCTCCCCGCTTGCGCTTGGCGAAGCCCTACCGGGATCCCGCTACTTCCACCACCACGCCGTCGTGCTGCTGGATCTCCAGCAACCTCTCCTCCCCCCCTTGCTGGATCAAGAAGGAGGAGACGTCGCTGCTCCGTACGTGTGTTGAACGCGGAGGTGCCGTCTGTTCGGCGCTAGATCATCGGTGATTTGGATCACGACGAGTACGACTCCATCAACCCCGTTCTCTTGAAAGCTTCCGCTCGCGATCTACAAGGGTATGTAGATGCACTCCTTCCCTCTCGTTGCTAGTAAACTCCATAGATTGATCTTGGTGATGCGTAGAAAATTTTGAATTTCTGCTACATAACCCAACAGTGGCATCATGAGCTAGGTCTATGCGTAGTTTCTATGCACGAGTAGAACACAAAGTAGTTGTGGGCGTAGATGTTGCAAATTCTTCTTGCCGCTACTAGTCTTATCTTGTTTCGGCAGCATTGTGGGATGAAGCGGCCCGGACCGACCTTACACGTACTCTTACGTGAGACAGGTTCCACCGACTGACATGCACTAGTTGCATAAGGTGGCTAGCGGGTGTCTGTCTCTCCCACTTTAGTCGGAACGGATTCGATGAAAAGGGTCCTTATGAAGGGTAAATAGAAATTGGCATATCACGTTGTGGTCTTACGTAGGTAAGAAACGTTCTTGCTAGAAACCTATACAAGCCACGTAAAAACTTGCAACAACAATTAGAGGACGTCTAACTTGTTTTTGCAGCATGTGCTATGTGATGTGATATGGCCAGAAGATGTGATGAATGATATATGTGATGTATGAGATTGATCATATTCTTGTAATAGGAATCACGACTTGCATGTCGATGAGTATGACAACCGGCAGGAGCCATAGGAGTTGTCTTTATTTTTTGTATGACCTGCGTGTCATTGAATAACGCCATGTAAATTACTTTACTTTATTGCTAAGCGCGTTAGCCATAGAAGTAGAAGTAATCGTTGGCGTGACAACTTCATGAAGACACAATGATGGAGATCATGGTGTCATGCCGGTGACAAAGATGATCATGGTGCCCCGAAGATGGAGATCAAAGGAGCAAAATGATATTGGCCATATCATGTCACTATTTGATTGCATGTGATGTTTATCATGTTATGCATCTTATTTGCTTAGAACGACGGTAGCATAAATAAGATGATCCCTCACTAAAATTTCAAGAGAAGTGTTCCCCCTAACTGTGCACCGTTGCGAAGGTTCGTTGTTTCGAAGCACCACGTGATGATCGGGTGTGATAGATTCTAACGTTCGAATACAACGGGTGTTGTCGAGCCTAGCATGTACAGACATGGCCTCGGAACACATGTGAAACACTTAGGTTGACTTGACGAGCCTAGCATGTACAGACATGGCCTCGGAACACAAGAGACCAAAAGGTCGAACATGAGTCGTATAGTAGATGCGATCAACATGGAGGTGTTCACCGATGATAACTAGTCCGTCTCACGTGATGATCGGACACGGCCTAGTTTGACTCGGATCATGTATCACTTAGATGACTAGAGGGATGTCTATCTGAGTGGGAGTTCAATAATCAGATGAACTTCATTATCATGAACATAGTCAAAAGGTGTTTGCAAATTATGTCATACGCTTTAGTTCTACTGTTTAAGATATGTTCCTAGAGAAGAATTTAGTTGAAAGTTGGTAGTAGCAATTATGCGGACTGGGTCCGTAAACTGAGGATTGTCCTCATTGCTGCACAGAAGGCTTATGTCCTTAATGCACCGCTCGGTGTGCTGAACCTCAGCGTCGTCTGTAGATGTTGCGGAACATCTGACATACACGTTTTGATAACTACGTGATAGTTCAGTGCGTAATGCTAACGGTTTAGAATTGTGGCACCGAAGACGGTTTTGAAACATCGCAGAACATATGAGATGTTCCGAAGATTGAAATTGGGATTTCAGACTAGTGCCCACGTCAAGAGGTATGAGACCTCTGACAAGTTTCTTAAGCCTGCAAACTAAGGGAGAAAGGCTCAATCGTTGAGCATGTGCTCAGATTGTCTGAGTACCACAATCGCTTGAATCGAGTAGGAGTTAATCTCCCAGATGAGATAGTGATAGTTCTCCATAGTCACTGCCACCAAGCTAGTAGAGCTTCGTGATGAACTATAACATATCAGGGATAGTTATGATGATCCTTGAGCTATTCGCGATGTTTGACACCGCGAGAGTAGAAATCAAGAAGGAGCATCAATTGTTGATGGTTAGTAAAACCACTAGTTTAAGAAGGGCAAGGGAAAAAGGGATACTTCATGAAACAGCAAGTCGTTTGCTGCTCTAGTGAAGAATCCCAAGGTTGAACCCAAACCCGAGACTAAGTGCTTCTGTAATGAGGGGAACGGTCACTGAAGCAGGACTACCCTAGATACTTGGTAGATGAGAAGGCAGGCAAGATCGACAGAAGTATATTGGATATACATTATATGAATGTGTACTTTACTAGTACTCCTAGCAGCACCAGGGTATTGGATACCGGTTCAGTTGCTAAGTGTTAGTAACTCGAAATAAAAGCTGCGGAATAAACGGAGACTAGCTAAAGGCGAGATGACGATATGTGTTGGAAGTGTTTCCAAGGTTGATGTGATCAAGCATCGCATGCTCCCTCTACCATCGAGATTTGGTGTTTGCGTTGAGCATGATTGGATTATGTTTATCGCAATACGGTTATTCATTTAAGGAGAATAATGGTTACTCTTTTATTTGAATAATACCTTCAATGGTCTTGCACCTAAAATGAATCTCGATCACAGTGATACACATGTTCATGCCAAAAGATATAAAATAGTAATGATAGTACCACATACTTGTGGCACTGCAATTTGAGTCATATTGGTATAGAACGCATGAAGAAGCTCCATGTAGATGGATCTTTGGACTCAGTCGTTTTTGAAAAGATTGAGACATGCGAACCATGTCTATTGGTATATATGCATGAAGAAACTCCATGCAGATGGATCGTTTGGACTCACTTGATTTTGAATCACTTGAGACATGCAAATCATACCACATGGGCAAGATGACTGAAAGGCCTCGTTTTCAGTAAGATGGAACAAGAGAGCAACTTATTGGAAGTAATACATTTTGATGTATGCAGTCCAATGAGTGCTGAGGCATGCAGTGGATATCGTTATGTTCTTACTTCACAGATGATTTGAGTAGATGCTGAGTGTATTTACTTGATAAACACAAGTCTGAATTATTGAAAGGTTCAAGTAATTTCAGAGTGAAGTTGAAGATCGTCGTGACAAGAGGATAAAATGTCTGTGATATGATCATAGAGATGAGTATCTGAGTTACGAGTTTGGCACACAATTAAGACATTGTGGAAAGTGTTTCACAATTAATACCGCCTGGAACACCATAGTGTGATGGTGTGTCCGAACATCATAACTTCACCCTATTGGATATGGTGCATACCATGATGTCTCTTATCGAATTACCACTATCGTTTATGGGTTAGGCATTAGAGATAACCGCATTCACTTTTAAAGGGGCACCACGCAATTCCGTTGAGACGACACCGTTTAGAGAAACCTAAGTTGTCGTTTCTTAAAAGTTTGGGGCTGCGAAGCTTATGTGAAGAAGTTTCAGGCTGATAAGCTCGAACCCAAAGCGGATAAATACATCTTCATAAGAATACCCAAAACTGTTGGGTATACCTCCTATTTCAGATCTGGAAGCAAAAGTAATTGCTTCTAGAAACGAGTCCTTTCTCGAGGAAAAGTTTCTCTCGAAAGAATTGAGTGGGAGGATGGTGGAGACTTGATAAGGTTATTGAACCGTCACTTCAACTAGTGTGTAGCAGGGCACAGGAAGTTGTTCCTGTGGCACCTACACCAATTGAAGTGGAAGCTTATGATAGTGATCATGAAACTTCGGATCAAGTCACTACCAAACCTCGTAGGACGACGAGGATGCGTAATACTTCAGAGTAGTACGTGATCCTGTCTTGGAAGTCATGTTGTTGGACAACGATGAACCTATGAGCTATGGAGAAGCGAGGGTGGGCCCATATTCCGACAAATGGTTAGAAGCCATGAAATCCGAGATAGGATCCATGTATCAGAACAAAGCATGGACTTTGGTGAACTTGCCCGATGATCGGCAAGCCATTGAGATAAATGGATCTTTAAGAAGAAGACGGACATGGACGGTAATGTTACCGTCTATGAAGCTCGACTTGTGGCAAAGAGTATTTTCACAAGTTCAAGGAGTTGACTACGATTTTCTCATCCGTAGCGATGCTTAAGTCCGTCAGAATCATGTTAGCATTAGCTGCATTTATGAAATCTGGCAGATGGATGTCAAAACAAGTTTCCTTACCAGTTTTCGTAAGGAAAGGTTGTATGTGATACAATCAGAAAGGTTTTGTCGATCCTAAGGATGCTAAAAGGTATGCTAGCTCCAGTGATCCTTCCATGGACTAGAGCAAGCATCTCGGAGTCAGAATATACGCTTTGATGGAGTGATCAAAGTTTTTGGGTTTATACAAAGTTTGTTAGAAACTTGTATTTACAATAAAGTGAGTGGGAGCGCTACAACATTTTTGATAAGTATATGTGAATGACATATTGTTGATCCGAAATGATGTAAAATTTCTGGAAAGCATAAAGGGTTGTTTGAAAGGAGTTTTTCAAAGGAAGACCTGGACAAAAGCTGCTTACATATTGGGCATCAAGATCTATAGAGATAGATCAAGACGCCCGATGATACTTTCGAAGAACGCACACCTTAACATGATTTTGAAAGAGTTCAAAATAGATCAGCAAAGAAGGAGTTCTTGGCTGTGTTACAAGATGTGAGTATTGAGTAAGACTCAAGGCCTGACCACAGCAGAAGAGAGAGAAAGGATGAAGGTCGTCCCCTATGCTTTAGACGTAGGCTCTACAGTATGCCATGTTGTGTACCGCACATGAAGTGTGCCTTGCCATGAGTTGGTCAAGGGGTACGATAGTGATCCGGGAATGGATCACATGACAGCAATCGAACTTATCCTTAGTATCTAGTGGACTAAGGAATTTTCTCGATTATGGAGGTGAAAAGGAGTTCGTCGTAAAGGGTTACGTCGATGCGAACTTTGACACTAATCCGGATGACTCTGAGTAGTCAACCGGATTCGTATAGTAGAGCAATTATTTGAAATGGCTCCAAGTAGCGCGTGGTAGCATCCACAAGATGACATAGATATTCGTAAAGCACACACGGATCTGAAAGGTTCAGACCCGTTGACTAATAACCTCTCTCACAAGCATAACATGATCAAACCAGAACTCATTGAGTGTTAATCACATAGTGATGTGAACTAGATTGTTGACTCTAGTAAACTCTTTGGATGTTGGTCACATGGTGATGTGACCTGTCAGTGTTAATCACATGGTGATGTGAACTAGATTATTGACTCTAGTGCAATTGGGAGACTGTTGGAAATATGCCCTAGAGGCAATAATAAATAGGTTATTATTATATTTCCTTGTTCATGATAATCGTTTATTATCCATGCTAGAATTGTATTGATAGGAAACTCAGATACATGTGTGGATACATGGACAACACCATGTCCCTAGTAAGCCTCTAGTTGACTAGCTCGTTGATCAATAGATGGTTACGGTTTCCTGACCATGGACATTGGATGTCGTTGATAACAGGACCACATCATTAGGAGAATGATGTGATGGACAAGACCCAATCCTAAGCCTAGCACAAGATCGTGTAGTTCGTTTGCTCAGAGCTTTTCTAATGTCAAGTATCATTTCCTTAGACCATGAGATTGTGCAACTCCCGGATACCGTAGGAATGCTTTGGGTGCACCAAACGTCACAACGTAACTGGGTGGCTATAAAGGTGCACTACAGGTATCTCCGAAAGTGTCTGTTGGGTTGGCACGAATCGAGACTGGGATTTGTCACTCCGTGTAAACGGAGAGGTATCTCTGGGCCCACTCGGTAGGACATCATCATAATGTGCACAATGTGACCAAGGAGTTGATCACGGGATGATGTGAGTTACGGAACGAGTAAAGAGACTTGCCGGTAACGAGATTGAACAAGGTATCGGGATACCGACGATCGAATCTCGGGCAAGTAACATACCGATAGACAAAGGGAATTGTATACGGGATTGATTGAATCCTCAAAATCGTGGTTCATCCGATGAGATCATCGAGGAGCATGTGGGAGCCAACATGGGTATCCAGATCCCGCTGTTGGTTATTGACCGGAGAGTCGTCTCGGTCATGTCTGCCTGTCTCCCGAACCCGTAGGGTCTACACACTTAAGGTTCGGTGACGCTAGGGTTATAGAGATATTAGTATGTGGTAACCCGAAAGTTGTTCGGAGTCCCGGATGAGATCCCGGACGTCACGAGGAGTTCTGGAATGGTCCGAAGGTAAAGATTTATATATGGGAAGTCTTATTTTGGTCGCCGGAAAAGTTTCGCACTTTATCGGTATTGTACCGGGAGTGCCGAAAGGGGTCCGGGGGTCCACCAAGGGGTCCACCAGCCCCGGGGGGCCACATGGGCTGTAGGGGGTGCGCCTTGGCCTATATGGGCCAAGGGCACCAGCCCCAAGAGGCCCATGCGCCAAGAGATAAGAAAACGGAGAGTCCTAAAGGGGGAAGGCACCTCCGAGGTGCCTTGGGGAGGAAGGACTCCTCCCTGGCCGCACCCTTCCTTGGAGGAAGGGCCAAGGCTGCGCCCCCCCCCCTCTCCCTTGGCCCTATATATAGTGGGGGGAAGGGAGGGCAGCAACATCTAAGCCCTGGCGCCTCCCTCTCCCTCCCGTGACACCTCTCCCTCCCCGCTTGCGCTTGGCGAAGCCCTGCCGGGATCCCGCTACTTCCACCACCACGCCGTCGTGCTGCTAGATCTCCATCAACCTCTCCTCCCCCCCTTGCTGGATCAAGAAGGAGGAGACGTCGCTGCTCCGTACGTGTGTTGAACGCGGAGGTGCCGTCTGTTCGGCGCTAGATCATCGGTGATTTGGATCACGACGAGTACGACTCCATCAACCCCGTTCTTTTGAACGCTTCCGCTCGCGATCTACAAGGGTATGTAGATGCACTCCTTCCCTCTCGTTGCTAGTAAACTCCATAGATTGATCTTGGTGATGCGTAGAAAATTTTGAATTTCTGCTACATAACCCAACAAAAACTACCTGTCATTTCCTTCTGCTCCTCGTTGGGTTCGACACTCTTACTTATCGAAAAGAGCTACAATTGATCCCCTATACTTGTGGGTCATCATGCCCCGAGGGGGGCACGACCCACCTGGGCGCGCCTAGGGGCCCAGGCGCACCCTGGTGGGTTGTGCCCACCTCGGTGTCCTCCTGATACGTCTCCAACGTATCTATAATTTTTGATTGTTCCATGTTATTATATTATCTGTTTTGGATGTTTTGGGCTTTAATATGCTCTTTTATATTATTTTGGGACTAACCTATTAACCGGAGGCCCAGTGACAATTTCTGTTTTTTTGCCTATTTTAGAGTTTCGCAGAAAAGGAATACCAAAGAGAGTGCAAACGGAATGAAACCTTCGCGATGATCTTTCTTGGACCGAAAGCAAACCAGAAGACTTGGAGATGAAGTCAGAGACATAACGAGGCGGCCACGAGGCAGGAGGGCGCGCCCCCACCCTCGTGGGCCCCTCGTAGCTCCACCGACGTACTTCTTTCGCCTATATATACTCTTATACCCTAGAAACATCAGGGGGAGACACGAAACCACTTTTCCAAAGCTGCAACCTTCTGTACCCGTCAGATCCCATCTTGGGGCCTTTTCCGGTGATCTGCCGGAGGGGGGATCAATCACGGAGGGCTTCTACATCAACACCATAGCCTCTCCGATGAAGCGTGAGTAGTTTACCACAGACCTTCGGGTCCATAGTTATTAGCTAGATGGCTTCTTCTCTCTCTTTTATTCTCAATACAAAGTTCTCCTCGATGTTCTTGGAGATCTATTTGATGTAATACTCTTTTGCGGTGTGTTTGCCGAGATCCGATGAATTGTGGATTTATGAACTTGATTATCTATGAATATTATTTGGTTCTCTGAATTCTTATATGCATGATTTGATATCTTTGCAAGTCTCTTCGACTTATCAGTTTAGTTTGGCCTACTAGAATGATCTTTCTTGCAATGGGAGAAGTGCTTAGCTTTGGGTTCAATCATGCGGTGTCCTTTCCCAGTGACAGTAGGGGCAGCAAGGCATGTATTGTATTGTTGCCATCGAGGATAAAAAGATGGGGTTTATATCATATTGCTTGAGTTTATCCCTCTACATCATGTCATCTTGCTTAATGCGTTACTCCGTTCTTATGAACTTAATACTCTAGATGCATGCTGGATAGTGGTCGATGTGTGGAATAATAGTAGTAGATGCAGAATCGTTTCGGTCTACTTGACACGGACGTGATGCCTATATTCATGATCATTGCCTTAGATATCTTCATAACTATGCGCTTTTCTATCAATTGCTCGGCAGTAATTTGTTCACCCACCGTAATACATGCTATCTTGAGAGAAGCCACTAGTGAAACCTATGGCCCCCGGGTCTCTTTCTTATTATATTGCATCTCTTTTATTTACATCGCATCTCGTTTACTATTTTATAATCTTTACTTTCCAATCTATACAACAAAAATACAAAAAATATTACTTTACTATCTCTATGAGATCTCACTTTTGCGAGTGACCGTGAAGGGATTGACAACCCCTTTATCACGTTGGTTGCAAGGTTCTTGATTGTTTGTGCAGGTACTAGGTGACTTGTGTGTTGTCTCCTACTGGATTGATACCTTGGTTCTCAAAAACTAAGGGAAATACTTACGCTACTTTGATGCATCACCCTTTCCTCTTCAAGGAAAAACCAACGCATGCTCAAGAGGTAGCACCTCCCGCACCGCCTCTTCGCCCTATAAATTGTCAATATTCCAAAAGCCCTGGGGGTAACCCTAGATCAGAAGTTCCGCCGTCGCAAGCCTCTGTAGCCACGAAAAACCAATCTAGACCCCGTTCCGGCACTCCGCCGGAGGGGGAAATCATCACCGGTGGCCATCTTCATCATCCCGGCGGCCACTGATACGTCTCCAACGTATCTATAAAGAGGACTTGATGCTTTAATGCTATGGTTGGGTTTTACCTTAATGATCTTTAGTAGTTGTGGATGCTTGCTAGAGTTCCAATCATAAGTGCATATGATCCAAGAAGAGAAAGTATGTTAGCTTATGCCTCTCCCTCATATGAAATTGCAATAGTGACTACCGGTCTTGTTAACAATTGCCTAGGACAATTCCGCACACCGATCCACCATTATTCCACACTCGCTATTTATAATATTTAGTAATATATTCCATACGAAGTTATCCTCTTCATACCCACAACGTAGTTTTATTTCTCGTTGCTAATTGGAAGCAAACGTTCGGTGTACGTAGAGTCGTATCAGTGGCAGATAGGGCTTGAGAGAATATTGATCTTACTTTTAGCTCCTTGTGGGTTCGACACTCCATACTTATCACTTCCACCTTTGGAAATTGCTACGATGATTCCCTGCACTTGGGGATTATCAAGCTCTTTTCTGGCGCCGTTGCCGGGGAGCAATAGCGTGGGGTTGATATTCTCGTGTGTGCTTGTTTGCTTTCTTCACTAAGTAGATTTCATTTTCCTTTTTGTTTCTGTTTAGTTGTGGGTGAAACATACAAAAAAAATAAAGAATGAAAATACCAAAAAAATTACTTGCCTCTCATGCCTAAAAAGTTTTTCAAAGAGAGAAGTGATTGGAAAGTTATGCATTGAAGAAGTGAGGGTCGACCTTGAGCACTTGTGTTCATGCTCACGGAAACAATGTAGAATTTTTCATGGAACTTTCTCTGTAAATAATTATCCCCTTGTATATATCCATTGTATTATAAAAATAATGTGCCAAGATTTGGTTTTAGGATGATTAGATTGCTTGTTTACTATGTGCAGAACAAAAACAGAAACTTTGGCTGTAGTGCATGAATTTACATTTTTTACTGGAAGGTCAAATGGGTGTGGAAATTTTTGCACATTACTTCTGTACAAAATTTTCAAATTGTCAAATTTATTTCATAATTTTAGGAGTTACAGAAGTTTACCAAACTTCCAGATTACTTCAGACTGTTCTGTTTTTAACAGATTCTGTTTTGCGTGTGTTGTTTGCTTATTTCGATGAATCTATGGCTAGTATCGGGGGGTATGAACCATAGAGAAGTTGGAATACAGTAGGTTTTAAAACCAATATAAATAAATAATGAGTTCATTACAGTACCTAAAGGTAGTGATTTGCCCTAGAGGCAATAATAAATGGTTATTATTATATTTCTTTGTTCATGATAATTGTCTATTGTTCATGCTATAATTGTGTTATCCGGAAATCGTAATACATGTGTGAATACATAGACCACAACGTGTCCCTAGTAAGCCTCTAGTTGACTAGCTCGTTGATCAACAGATAGTCATGGTTTCCTGACTATGGACATTGGATGTCATTGATAACGGGATCACATCATTAGGAGAATGATGTGATGGACAAGACCCAATCCTAAGCATAGCATAAAAGATCGTGTAGTTTCGTTTGCTAGAGCTTTTCCAATGTCAAGTATCTTTTCCTTAGACCATGAGATCGTGCAACTCCCGGATACCGTAGGAGTGCTTTGGGTGCACCAAACGTCACAACGTAACTGGGTGACTATAAAGGTACACTACGGGTATCTCTGAAAGTGTGTGTTGGGTTGGCACGGATCGAGACTGGGATTTGTCACTCCGTGTGACGGAGAGGTATCTCTGGGCCCACTCGGTAATGCATCATCATAATGAGGTCAATGTGACTAAGGCGTTAGTCACGGGATCATGCATTGCGGTACGAGTAAAGAGACTTGCCGGTAACGAGATTGAACAAGGTATTGGGATACCGACGATCGAATCTCGGGCAAGTAACATACCGATTGACAAAGGGAATTGTATACGGGATTGATTGAATCCTCGACATCGTGGTTCATCCGATGAGATCATCGTGGAACATGTGGGAGCCAACATGGGTATCCAGATCCCGCTGTTGGTTATTGACCGGAGAGGCGTCTCGGTCATGTCTGCATGTCTCCCGAACCCGTAGGGTCTACACACTTAAGGTTCGGTGACGCTAGGGTTGTAGAGATGTGTGTATGCGGAAACCCGAAAGTTGTTCGGAGTCCCGGATGAGATCCCAGACGTCACGAGGAGCTCCGGAATGGTCCGGAGGTGAAGAATTATATATAGGAAGTCATGTTTCGGCCACCGGGAAAGTTTCGGGGGTTACCGGGACCACCGGAAGGGTCCCGGGGGTCCACCGGGTGGGGCCACCTATCCCGGAGGGCCCCGTGGGCTGAAGTGGGAAGGGAACCAGCCCCTAGTGGGCTGGGCGCCCCCCCCCCATGGGCCTCCCCCCTGCGCCTAGGGTTGGAAACCCTAGGGTGGGGGGGCGCCCCACTTGCCTTGGGGGCAAGCCACCCCCCTTGGCCGCCCCCCCCCCTCCAGATGGATCTTGGCCGGCGCCCCCCCCCTCCCAGGGGGCCTGTATAAGGGGGGAGGGAGGGCAGCATTAATACAGCCTTGGGCGCCTCCCTCCTCCCCTGCTACACCTCTCCCTCTCGCAGACGCTCGGCGAAGCCCTGCCGAGATCCCGCTACATCCACCACCACGCCGTCGTGCTGCTGGATCTCCATCAACCTCTCCTTCCCCCTTGCTGGATCAAGAAGGAGGAGACGTCGCTGCACCGTACGTGTGTTGAACGCGGAGGTGCCGTCCGTTCGGCACTCGGTCATCGGTGATTTGAATCACGGCGAGTACGACTCCGTCATCCACGTTCATTGGAACGCTTCCGCTCGCGATCTACAAGGGTATGTAGATGCACTCCTTTCCCCTCGTTGCTAGTATACTCCATAGATGGATCTTGGTGAGTGTAGGAAAATTTTAAAATTACGCTATGATTCCCAATAGTGGCATCATGAGCCAGGCCTATGCGTAGTTACTATGCACGAGTAGAACACAAAGTAGTTGTGGGCGTTGATGTTGCCAATTCTTCTTGCCGCTACTAGTCTTATCTTGTTTCGGCGGTATTGTAGGATGAAGCGGCCCATACCGACCTTACACATACGCTTACGTGAGACAGGTTCCACCGACTGACATGCACTAGTTGCATAAGGTGGCTAGCACGTGTCTGTCTCTCCTACTTTAGTCGGAACGGATTCGATGAAAAGGGTCCTTATGAAGGGTAAATAGAAATTGGCAAATCACGTTGTGGTCATACGTAGGTAAGAAACGTTCTTGCTAGAAACCTACAAACCACGTAAAAACTTGCAACAACAATTAGAGGACGTCTAACTTGTTTTTGCAGCATGTGCTATGTGATGTGATATGGCCAGAAGATGTGATGAATGATATATGTGATGTATGAGACTGATCATATTCTTGTAATAGGAATCACGACTTGCATGTCGATGAGTATGACAACCGGCAGGAGCCATAGGAGTTGTCTTTATTATTTTGTATGACCTGCGTGTCATTGAATAACGCCATGTAAATTACTTTACTTTATTGCTAAACGCGTTAGCCATAGAAGTAGAAGTAACCGTTGGCATGACAACTTCATGAAGACACAATGATGGAGATCATGATGATGGAGATCGTGGTGTCATGCCGGTGACGAAGATGATCATGGTGCCCCGAAGATGGAGATCAAAGGAGCAAAATGATATTGGCCATATCATGTCACTATTTGATTGCATGTGATGTTTATCATGTTTCTGCATCTTATTTGCTTAGAACGACGGTAGTAAGTAAGATGATCCCTTATGATAATTTCAAGAAAGTGTTCCCCCTAACTGTGCACCGTTGCGAAGGTTCGTTGTTTCGAAGCACCACGTGATGATCAGGTGTGATAGATTCTAACGTTCGCATACAACGGGTGTTGACGAGCCTAGCATGTACAGACATGGCCTCAGAACACACGCAATACACTTAGGTTGACTTGACGAGCCTAGCATGTACAGACATGGCCTCGGAACACGGAGGACCGAAAGGTCGAGCATGAGTCGTATAGAAGATACGATCAACATGGAGATGTTCACCGATCTTGACTAGTCCGTCTCACGTGATGATCGGACACGGCCTAGTTAACTCGGATCATGTTTCACTTAGATGACTAGAGGGATGTCTATCTGAGTGGGAGTTCATTAAATAATTTGATTATATGAACTTAATTATCATGAACTTAGTCTAAAATCTTTACACTATGTCTTGTAGATCAAATGGCCCACGTTGTCCTCAATTTCAACGCGTTCCTAGAGAAAACCAAGCTGAAAGATGATGGCAGTAACTATACGGACTGGGTCCGGAACCTGAGGATCATCCTCATAGCTGCCAAGAAAGATTATGTCTTAGAAGCACCGCTAGGTGAAGCACCAATCCCAGAGAACCAAGACGTTATGAACGCTTGGCAATCACGTGCAGATGATTACTCCCTCGTTCAGTGCGGCATGCTTTACAGCTTAGAACCGGGTCTCCAAAAGCGTTTTGAGAAACATGGAGCATATGAGATGTTCGAGGAGCTGAAAATGGTTTTCCAAGCTCATGCCCGGGTCGAGAGATATGAAGTCTCCGACAAGTTCTTCAGCTGTAAAATGGAGGAGAATAGTTCTGTTAGTGAGCACATACTCAGAATGTCTGGCTTGCACAACCGCTTGTCTCAGCTGGGAGTTAATCTCCCGGATGACGCGGTCATTGACAGAATCCTTCAGTCGCTTCCACCAAGCTACAAGAGCTTTGTGATGAACTTCAATATGCAAGGGATGGAAAAGACCATTCCTGAGGTATATTCAATAGGGCTTGAGAGAATATTGATCTTACTTTTAGCTCCTTGTGGGTTCGACACTCCATACTTATCACTTCCACCTTTGGAAATTGCTACGATGATTCCCTGCACTTGGGGATTATCAAGCTCTTTTCTGGCGCCGTTGCCGGGGAGCAATAGCGTGGGGTTGATATTCTCGTGTGTGCTTGTTTGCTTTCTTCACTAAGTAGATTTCATTTTCCTTTTTGTTTCTGTTTAGTTGTGGGTGAAACATAGAAAAAAAATAAAGAATGAAAATACCAAAAAAATTACTTGCCTCTCATGCCTAAAAAGTTTTTCAAAGAGAGAAGTGATTGGAAAGTTATGCATTGAAGAAGTGAGGGTCGACCTTGAGCACTTGTGTTCATGCTCACGGAAACAATGTAGAATTTTTCATGGAACTTTCTCTGTAAATAATTATCCCCTTGTATATATCCATTGTATTATAAAAATAATGTGCCAAGATTTGGTTTTAGGATGATTAGATTGCTTGTTTACTATGTGCAGAACAAAAACAGAAACTTTGGCTGTAGTGCATGAATTTACATTTTTTACTGGA
The DNA here is from genome assembly GCF_018294505.1 of Triticum aestivum. Classification (NCBI taxonomy): domain Eukaryota; kingdom Viridiplantae; phylum Streptophyta; class Magnoliopsida; order Poales; family Poaceae; genus Triticum; species Triticum aestivum. The sequence continues at coordinate 17,604,324 of NC_057811.1, forward strand.
AGGTCAAATGGGTGTGGAAATTTTTGCACATTACTTCTGTACAAAATTTTCAAATTTTCAAATTTATTTCATAATTTTAGGAGTTACAGAAGTTTACCAAACTTCCAGATTACTTCAGACTGTTCTGTTTTTAACAGATTCTGTTTTGCGTGTGTTGTTTGCTTATTTCGATGAATCTATGGCTAGTATCGGGGGGTATGAACCATAGAGAAGTTGGAATACAGTAGGTTTAAAACCAATATAAATAAATAATGAGTTCATTACAGTACCTAAAGGTAGTGATTTGCCCTAGAGGCAATAATAAATGGTTATTATTATATTTCTTTGTTCATGATAATTGTCTATTGTTCATGCTATAATTGTGTTATCCGGAAATCGTAATACATGTGTGAATACATAGACCACAACGTGTCCCTAGTAAGCCTCTAGTTGACTAGCTCGTTGATCAACAGATAGTCATGGTTTCCTGACTATGGACATTGGATGTCATTGATAACGGGATCACATCATTAGGAGAATGATGTGATGGACAAGACCCAATCCTAAGCATAGCATAAAAGATCGTGTAGTTTCGTTTGCTAGAGCTTTTCCAATGTCAAGTATCTTTTCCTTAGACCATGAGATCGTGCAACTCCCGGATACCGTAGGAGTGCTTTGGGTGCACCAAACGTCACAACGTAACTGGGTGACTATAAAGGTACACTACGGGTATCTCTGAAAGTGTCTGTTGGGTTGGCACGGATCGAGACTGGGATTTGTCACTCCGTGTGACGGAGAGGTATCTCTGGGCCCACTCGGTAATGCATCATCATAATGAGGTCAATGTGACTAAGGCGTTAGTCACGGGATCATGCATTGCGGTACGAGTAAAGAGACTTGCCGGTAACGAGATTGAACAAGGTATTGGGATACCGACGATCGAATCTCGGGCAAGTAACATACCGATTGACAAAGGGAATTGTATACGGGATTGATTGAATCCTCGACATCGTGGTTCATCCGATGAGATCATCGTGGAACATGTGGGAGCCAACATGGGTATCCAGATCCCGCTGTTGGTTATTGACCGGAGAGGCGTCTCGGTCATGTCTGCATGTCTCCCGAACCCGTAGGGTCTACACACTTAAGGTTCGGTGATGCTAGGGTTGTAGAGATGTGTGTATGCGGAAACCCGAAAGTTGTTTGGAGTCCCGGATGAGATCCCGGACGTCACGAGGAGTTCCGGAATGGTCCGGAGGTGAAGAATTATATATAGGAAGTCAAGTTTCGGCCACCGGGAAAGTTTCGGGGGTTACCGGTATTGTACCGGTATTCATGCATGCATGGGTTTCATTGTAAGCAGCATAATTTGGAGATTGTAGTCTCCTTATCTATTCTTGATTAAAAAGATCTCCTCTATATGAGGGATACCACAATTTATATTGTAATGGGCATATATTTCACGTGCTTCTTTCATAATATGCCCAAATTCATAAGCTAGAAATATAGTGGTAACACGCTTAACGTAAGGGTCATGAAATATTAGAGAATTCTAGAAGGATCCTTTGTATGGAATGATACATGTGAACAAATTGTCTTTCATGTTCAACTATAAGCAAATATATTACATCTGCAAGACTAGAAGTTTTATTAAGGATTTACCCTCCTAGCATAGGTAACATACTGGAACAAATAAAGAAATCATGAATAACACCTTTTCCAATAATATTACCGCTACCTACAAATAAAGAATGATGATTTTATCTAAATTATACTCCTAAGAGAAGGTCTAAAGTACTCTTATGGTCCCAAGCTCAAATGAGCTCGGGATGAACAGTAGCACGGTCGTACAGGAAAAATCCCCACCCCTGCTAAGGATGCTAGCGAGGGTCGCCTTGATTGAGAAAATCATCTGCAGAAACACCACCATACATCAATATCAGCATACAACAATAACACGGCCATACATCATGTGGAAGTGAAATTACCTTCAGTAGAAAGAGATCAGAGGGAGGGGACACAAGAGATGGAGCCCATCGTCTAGAGATGGACGACGAAGGCTCGATTTATCTAGAGGTGGTTGAAACAGCAAATCCTGGGTCAGCTGTAGGTTGAGTTGTTGATGGCTGGACACTGAGTTAGGAATGGTGGAGCTCGGGACCCGGCGCGCGCGGGGGGGGGGGGGGGGTCGTACACGGACTAGCGAGTTTGGAGGCGGCTGAGGAACCGTGAGGCTCGAGGATCTACGGTGTCTTAGGAGCTCGGGTGTGGCAATGTAACTTGGGGACTATGTCAAAGGATAATGCACAATCTGCTCCATTTTCATCTCACAAAGTCACATGAATCACACTAATCATTAAAAAGATAACAAAATACAAAAGTAACATTAAACACAAAGTTCAACAGATAATAGTAACATGTCATGCGTAAGAGTGAAAAACAGACAAATGGCCAGAGTAATGAAAATAGGCGAAAAACAAACAAATGAACAGAGTAATGAAAAGGCTCGTTAATAACAAGGGTTAACAAAAAATCCACACACAAAAGTGTCATATACATGTTCACACAGCTCTTTTTAAACATACCATTGACATTTTTTAGATGCCATAGAAACATTTCACGCACCCAAGCAAAGAACCTTCTATATTACTCGCATGATTCATGATTGTTTTCCCAATGTGAAACAACTTGCGACGACATTGACAATGGCCATACAGTTCTTATCCTTACCCATCCTTATATTTTTCACTCCACAGGCTGTACAACGCATATACCTTCCATTTCTTAAACTTCAAGTTTCTAATCAAAATTTGCCAAATTGAACATTTTAGTCTATGGAGTGATGAAAATGAATATGGCCAATACCCGATGCTAAATTGTTGATCCACACATGATGAATGGGCTTACAACCAAAAATAAAATGTGATTAACTAGAACAACAAACAATGTTATACATATAAGCAGATTCGTCTCAGTGAAAAATCAATTGGCTGCAAGATAAGAGTGGAATTTTTTGTACAAATGATGCACAAAGACAATCATCAAGTGGTAACAAAAAATCCCTGCTCTCTGATTGGCCGATTAGACCCTCCCACGGATCGTGCCCCCAAACTGATCTCCGCCGCCCGCTCCACACAGATCCAACGGCTGGCGCACCGCATCACGCGGATCGCCCCCCCCGCCAGCGACGCTCCCGCCTCCCAATAAAACCCCCGCCCTCGCCGCCGTCCAAACACACAAGCTCGGAGCATTCCGATCCAGACCAGCCGCCCCCGCATCTCGAGTAGTTTCCAGCTCGCCGGAGAAGCAGCAAGCAGGATGGCCGGAAGGAAGGGCGGCGACAGGAAGAAGTCGGTGACCAGGTCCGTCAAGGCTGGGCTCCAGTTCCCCGTCGGCCGCATCGGGCGCTACCTCAAGAAGGGCCGCTACGCGCAGCGCGTCGGCTCTGGCGCCCCCGTCTACCTCGCCGCCGTCCTCGAGTACCTCGCCGCCGAGGTACGCACAGATCTCTCCCCTCCCCGAGCACCTCTTCTTCTCTGTTCTTCTTGTGTTCGACGGATAACTGACAGATTTCGTTTTTGAATCGCAGGTGTTGGAGCTGGCCGGCAACGCTGCCAAGGACAACAAGAAGACCCGCATCATCCCGCGCCACCTGCTGCTCGCCGTCCGCAACGACCAGGAGCTCGGCAGGCTGCTCGCCGGCGTCACCATCGCCCACGGCGGCGTGATCCCCAACATCAACTCCGTGCTTCTCCCCAAGAAGTCCCCCGCCGCCGCCGAGAAGGAGGCCAAGTCGCCCAAGAAGAAGACCACCACCAAGTCCCCCAAGAAGAAGGTCGCCACCAAGGAGTAGAATTCCGCATAGCATAGCCATTGTTGCTTAGATCCATTTCTCATGGACAAGATGAGCAGTCTTTTGGTTAGTTAGACGAGTAGTGGTTCTGTCCTTAGATTCGCTGAGCAAGGGTGACATTGTGTCTGTGATTTCTGTAGGAATGGCTAAATATGCAATCGTTCAGATCTTGATTCTCTTGTTCTATCAGTGGATGCAATTGATCTTGTTAATCCTCGCTACCTATGCTGTTTTGTACCAAATTCTCACTTCTATCATCTGAAAAATTCCCCAATTCCTTGCTCTCTAAATTATGGCGCTCAATTTCAAACACTGATTGTAAATTCCTTATGAAGATCCACACAATCATATTACTATTGAGCTGCAAAGAAAAATTTGCACCTGATGACCAGCTTTCTGTCAGTCAGCATCACCATCTTAGACTTGCTCAAGCATGTACCAGCGAACCACAAAAGCCATGCCAAGACATTCCGGCAGTTAATTTCAGCTTGATCTTTCCCTCAGTAGTTGAGTTCTTTACATGTTGTATTCACAGCCCAAACAAATTCTTCCGGTTGGAGTTGAGCCGGCCGTATGCAAAGTGAAGTTTGGGGAGTCAGGTGTACGTAACAAACCACAAACCAGATTTATGATTTATGAGCCACTAGCCAGATAAGGTACTAATTTAGATTGACCTAAAGAGAAACAAACATTGAGAAATTAAGATAGCAACCATGCTCATGTAAGAAAACTGATATAGCGATGTTTCACTTCGTTCCATCAACAAAAATATATTTTCTGAAAGTAAAATTGGTAACCACCATGGAAATACAACAGGTACAAATCTCAGTAAAAAACACTTGGAATTGAACACATCGATTCTATTACAACCGATTCTTCGCTAAATCACTTGCAACCAAAACTAGTACCGAGTCCGGGGAAGGTCTTGTGCTAAGGATATAGTTTTTGTGTACGCTTCTCTTGTTTTTCATGCTGTTTTCGTGGATTTATATGGTTTTTCCACTATATTTTTCTGTTTGTTACATTTTTCTTTTGCTGAATTCTTTATTGTTTCATTTTTTATTTTTCCTCTGTTGTCTCTATTTATTTTTCCCATTGTCGTCTTTTGAAGTTTTCCTTTTTACTTTTTCGTCGACTTTCTCATATCTTGTTTTTGTTTTGTCTCAGATTTTTAGTACTTTTTAGAAATATTAAAATGTTTTCCAAACACATAATTTTTTAAAATGGCACATACATGTTTTGTAAAATAGGTGAATACTTCATGACAAAACTTTTCAAATAACCCGTCACTTTTAAAACATAATTATTTTTTCAACACAGCAACACTTTTAATAACTACATGAATAACTTCTAAGAATTATAAGAACATTTATTCAATTTTGTGAACACTTCTAGAAATTAAGAACATTTATTTTAAACATGGAAATCTTTTTAGAATTACATTAGCACATAAAACAACTGAACATAAATCACAAGAACACTTTTTTAATCTATTTGGATATTTTTTAATGTATAAATTTATTTCAACTTTGCAGGAGCACTTTTTAAAAATATGTGAACACTTTCTTGTAACTTCATGAACATATTTCAGAATGGAGCAAATAATTTTTAAAATGATACTATATAAAATACATGAAACGTTTATCTGGTTACTTTAACAATAGTAAGAAATGCATGACTATTAATCAAAAAACTTGATTTTTTAATATCTGCATGATCATTTTTTTAAACATACAAATATGTTTTGAAAGCCATGAACATTATCAGATACATTTTATAAAATTACATAAAAAGTTTATCTGTGTGAAAAAACTTGTAGCACACAGATTTTTATTTTTTACTTATTTAATTTACATTGTACTTATAAAAGCGACAAAAAACATAAAACAATTGAGGTGAAGAGACTCACTCACGCTCGGCCACTCGCATCTGGTACTCAGATTTTTCTCGATGTTTGGACTCAGCTACTCCCTCCATTCCATTTCTTGTCGTAGTTTTAGTTCAAATTTACTGCTTACCAGTTAACTATACCTTTGCGTTGCATACATGGGCTAGTACAAAATAGAACATACGCTCGCGGCGCGTGTTTTGAACACTATACCACCATTGGCGCCTGCTTGTAATTACGATGCTCAGTTGGACGGTGCCCCAATAGGGATTGCTCGCTCGCTCTGCCCAATGTAACAGTGCCATTCGCAAAGGCTATATCTCTGTTACTGTTTCTCGCAAAAAATACATTTCTTTTTTATTGCAATGAAAAGGGAGTTTTATTCCATATTTATTGGGTTACAATCAAAGAGGCAATAATTCCTCAATACATGGAGGTGTGTGACCTAGTCACACCTCGGTGGCATGTTCCGAACGACTATATACAACCAGTCGATCTGTTGCACTATTTTGATCTCGTCTAAGTTTCTGAGGATGTAGCATGTACTCACCTCTGGCGGCGCTTGGGGTGCTCACATCTTAGTGGGCCAGTCCATTGAACCCATTTTGGGGCGGTTCTCAGAATTGGGTTTTAGAACCTTCCTTGCAGTTTTTTATTTTTGTTTTTCTATGTATCAAATACTGTACATGAACAACATTTTTCAAATACATGTTATGAAAACAGGTTAAATATTTTTCAAACACATGTTGACTATTTTTTTGAATGGTATGAAACATTTCTTAAAAAATACATGAAGAATTTTCGTACAATATATAAACATTTTCTGAAATATAGGTTTGAATGTTCTTATGACTACATTAAAACTTTTTGCAAATTCATGGGAATTTTTCCAATGATACGAAACAAAAAATTTAAACTATGTGATCATTTTTATTCATTGTATAACCATTTCTTAAAATTATCATAAACTTATTTCTGAAATATGTGAACAGTTTTTTAAATTTCACAATTTCTTTAGAATGGAACGACTTTTTAAAAGATACACATATATTTTTTCCATTGTTCAAACATTTAAAAAAATGGTAAGTACATTTTTTTGAAACACACAAACAATTTGAAATTGTCACGACCATCTTATTGAATAATATAACATTTTTTAAAAATCATGCAAACAAATGTTTTATATTGTGTTAGCATTTTCTAAATGCTAGAGCGGTATTTAAAAAAATTCAAGTTAGTTAATTGTTGAATATATATATATATATTACTATGTTTTCAAAATCATAAAAAGGTAAAAAAGAAGATGGAAAAAAACAATGAAACAAATGAAACTAACGAACCTAACACTATTGGGTCAGCCCACCATACGTCGTGCTTAAGGCGAGGTGTTGTTGGTCTTGTAGAAGCGAGAGAAAGCATCACACTGCCCAATATAGAGCATCTTCAACTGCTAACAAGGATTATATAGCGCTTATTGCGAGAAGTTCCGAATAAGTAGGGTCAATAGTTCAGCATTTAGGCCGTAACATTTAGCAAAAAAGGAATCTTAGACCCAACAAGTGCTCTCCGAACCTCACCAACCAACCTGGATTTTGATTCTTTCTTGTTATTCTAACCGGATATAAAAACCATAAGGATTGTTTCCAGCCGAGAGTACCCATATGACATAAGCGCTCTTAGGTGGGGTGGGCCCTCATTCTCCAGGTCTTTGAGTGCCCGGCATACCACGTGGTTGGTACACTAGGCGAATAGATACTTACTTTAAGGATTTGGCACCTTCGCTAGATGGAGAGTAAGCGACTTCTATTAGCACAGGACCATCGAGTCAAATTTCTCGTGTCATGTGCTTAGCCTCACCACTAGCGAAGTAGCCGACTCATTAAACCACTTTTAGGGACGGGAATACATAGAAAAGAAAGAAACAAACCAAACCAAACGAATAAACGAACAAACTTACAACTGGGTCAGCCCACTAGGGAGCGAGATATAGCCTTTGTCCCTGACGGGACCTCCTATTTCACCGGAGGCAACACGCACCATGTGTGTGTTGATGGGCCGGCTCATTAGCATTATACTGTAGCAAGCCGGAAAGCAATCGAGTTTTCTTGCTGATGTATTGTAGCGAACCAATGAACTGTAGAAAACCAGTGTACTGTATGTAGCGAGCCAATTTATATCAGCAACAGATGCACTATATCGACCGAGATAATGTAGCAAGCATTTTTAAAATTTTGAGAACATTTTATTGAAACTGTGAACAATTTTTGAAAACACAAACAACTTTTAAAACGCTGAACAATTTTTGAAAGATTTGATAGTTTTCTTTTTTAAAGGATTTTTAGCAATTCCATCCATTAAAAAAATTAATTACAAAACTTTTAAAAGAATATGAACATTTTTCTCAAAATTTGAACATTTTTTAAGTTCCAATTTTTTAACGGTATGATTTTTAAAAGAAATTCTAAACATTGTATTAAATAACAAGGATGGATTGTCATCTAGCTACTGCCATGTACCCATAGTCCAAAGAAAACTACTCATGTGAAATTATGGTAGTAGCAAGGTTTATGTTGATGGCCGCCGTGATGAATTCCCTCATGGAGAGTATGGGAAAATGCATATAGATTGGATCACAGCGGGACATAGAGGTGTGGCTGTGAATTGTTTGCCTCTATATAAAATCGGTGTTTTTTCGCAATTATAAAGGTGGAGGTGCCGAGAGGTGGTGGAGCGGAGTCCCATGGGGCCTACGCAGACACCCCTCGCATCGTGGAGCCCATAGGACTCTCCAAGCGGGGCTAGGTGCCTCTGGAAGCTTCTAGACTTGAATCATTTTTGGGAATTCCCCCCCTTTCTGAGCTTGTGAAAATTGATTTTACTTAAAAGCCCAAAACTACAAAAAACGACATATTGCCCTTGGACCGAATTAATAGGTTAGTTCAAAAAAAAAATTGGTGCTAAAACTATGGAAATAACGTAATTTTATTATGAAACAAGCAAAAATTATGCACACTTCTAAGACATATGAAAAGCACTCGAGTGTAAATACCAAGAATTCGCGACAAAATCAGGGAACCTCGGGATGGCTGTGAGTACAGATGGACTAAATTCGTTTGTGAACTAGCACATCACATACCACATGGCGTGTGTTTGTATGGTTATACAACCCCATGGCTCTATGTAAAGCGGAAGTATATATACACATGGTTATGCTAATTCAAGGGCCGACACAACCGAGGAATAATATTAACTTGTATCTCCAGCTATTGAAGGATGATGTACACATCATGAGCTGCTCGAGGGGTCAATACCTGGGATGCCTACGAAGGGGATCATTTCCCTATAAGAGTTGCATTGATCACGATGGTGCAATGCTATCTTGGTTATGTATATGTCTCCTGCAAGTATGCCATGGACACTGCAAATGTGTTTACGTGCATGGATGATACAACTTTTGACGAGACATCAAAAGCTAGCTCTTGCAAAATTGTTTTCATGGGGCATTGAAGGTGGCTTCAGAAGGATGAAGTGGATAACTCGCAAAGATCTGTTCGACAGTAAAACTCAAGACCGATTAAAGTCACGTACAAGAAGCAGAGAAAAAAATCCGCCACATGTTGAACGACGGAACTAGTGCCTTAAGTTAGGATAGAAGCGAAAGGCCCCAGAGAAGTCATTGTTAACAGTATGAAAAAGGGAGTCTGCTTTTTGGGGCTTGTCGTATTGGATAGTCCTCGATGCACCTCGTTGCCTTGATGTCATGCAGCTCACAATGAATGTCTGCGAGAGTTTGCTCGGCACATAGTTTGACATGTCGAAAAAAGAAAAAAATGGATTGAAGGCAAGATAAGACTTGGAAGACCTCGGTATTAGGGCTGAGTTGCATGCATATCATGAGTAGAGGAAACAGTCACGTGCAAAAATATTTCCAAAATTCAAGGATGACAACTCCCTCCCCCTCCCCCCCCCACACACACTCACTTTACTCTAGATGAGAAGGAGCCCAGTCAAGTTTTCAATTGTCTTCAAGGTATCAAAGTTGGTTCCACTTACTTAGGTAGTATATGCAGATATGTGCGGTTAATGGACAAATGTTCAGCGGGATGAAGTCTCATGATTGTCGCGATCATGACACAAATACTTCCGTTTGCTGTTAGAGGCGTAACAGATAAGCGCGTCCGCAAAACACTTCTTGTCCTATGTAATTTTTTCGATATTATCTCTCCAAAGTCGATCAACTTAGAAGTGCAAGGCTACACGAGGAAAACATTATCATATTACGTGAGCTTGAGAACTACTTCCCACCCGCACTCTTTGATGTTATGGTTATAATCCCCAAGTGCAAAGACTATTGCAACACTTGCCAAAGTGGAGGTGGTACATATGAAGTGTCAATATCACAGAGGAGCTAAAGGTAGGAATCATATTCTCTCAAGTTCTATCTGACACTCACATAATCCTACATGTATTAAATGTTGTTTTACCTGGACTTTCTACTAAAGATACTCCCTCTGTTCCTAAATATAAGTCTTTTTAGAGATTTCAATGCGGACTACATACATAGCAAAATGAGTGAATCTACACTATAAAATATGTCTATATACATCCGCATGTAGTCTTTGTTAAAATATCTAAAAAGACTTATATTTAGAAACGGAGGGAGTAGTTTGCAAGTTTCTGAGAGGGCGAATGTGGGGTAGTGGTGGAAGGTGTTGCAAAATTGTTGCTCACCAATTGTCTATGATACCGGATCGATAATCATACATTTTCCAGTTTCATACGTAGGAGAGGCCTATGCTAACATGCAGTAACATCCATTGACATCATGTTCTTATTGATAAACCTTAGCAAGCATCCGCAAGTACGAAGAATTTATTAAGTTAAAGCCCAACCATAAGATCTATGGGTCCCGTGTATCCCATATGCATGAACTCTTATACTCACGTGAAAGTGATAGCATTGCTTTCTCGATGCTAAAAAAATGTTTAAGTCTTTACCCTAAAAATTTGCAGATAGCATTTTGGTGTGACAATGAACACATCTATTTTTTTTTACATTTGCAAAATACATTTTGTGTGCGCATGAGCGTACGCTCACTAGAGCCAAATTGGATTTCTGTGCAAAAAACATGCATATATATGGCGCAGAAAGTGAATCAAGTGCTAAAACAAAATCTCTGCGCTCTGATTGGTCGGTAGGACCGTCCCACGGATCGCGCCCCCCATACTAATCTCCACCGTCCACTACGCCAAGATCCAACGGCGAGCGCAGCATGTCACGCGGATCGCTCCCACCTCTGCTTCCCGATAAAACCCGCGCCCACGCCGCCGTTCCAACTCACAAACTCAGAGCATTCCGATCCAGCACAACCGCCGCCAACACAACACCTCGAGAGTCCTCGCCGCCGGAGAAGTCGCAAGCAAGATGGCCGGAAGGAAGGGCGGCGACAGGAAGAAGGCGGTGACCCGCTCCGTCAAGGCCGGGCTCCAGTTCCCCGTCGGCCGCATCGGGCGTTACCTCAAGAAGGGCCGCTACGCCCAGCGCGTCGGCTCCGGCGCCCCCGTTTACCTCGCCGCCGTCCTCGAGTACCTCGCCGCGGAGGTATGCACAGATCTTTCCTCTCCCCGAGCACCTGCTCTGCTCTGTTCTTCTCGTTTTCGATGGATTGCTGACTTCGTTTCTGATGGTCTTTTAAAATCTCAGGTCCTGGAGCTTGCCGGCAACGCGGCCAAGGACAACAAGAAGACCCGCATCATCCCGCGCCACCTGCTGCTCGCCGTCCGCAACGACCAGGAGCTCGGTAGGCTGCTCGCCGGCGTCACCATCGCCCACGGCGGCGTGATCCCCAACATCAACTCCGTGCTGCTCCCCAAGAAGTCCCCCGCCGCCGCCGAGAAGGAGGCCAAGTCGCCCAAGAAGAAGACCACCGCCAAGTCCCCCAAGAAGAAGGTCGCCGCCAAGGAGTAGCCGCCCGCACCCATAGCCTAGCCAGTGTTGCTTAGATCCATTTCTCATGGACTAAGATGAGATCCTGTATGTAATGCCTGCTAGTCTGTAGTGCCCGTCAGATTCGTCGAGCATGGGTGACATTGTACCTGTGATTTCTGTGACCATGGCGAAAGATGCAATCATTTCAGTCTGTTGTTCTATCTATGGCTGCAATCATTTCAATCTCTTGTTCTACCTATGGATGCAATTGATCTTGCGAATGCTTGCTCCCTGCCTATACGTCTGAAGGTCACTGCTAAATAGGCTTTACTTGTAAATTCTCTCTTGTGTCATCTGTAAATTTCAGCGATTTATCTTTACCTCCTTGTGAAGTTCACTTAAAGCTTATTCCTATCAAGCTGCGGGAAACTGAATCTATGAAGAACTAGCACCTAGGATTCCCAATCATCCTCCACCTCTCCCTGCGTGGCAGCTTACAAATTGAGCTGCAGAAGTCCTGCAGTGAAACATTTCAGTTTAGAGATTGACCATGCCGAAACATTTTGCAGAAATGTAACCTCGATCTTTCTCTCTGTAGTTGAGCTGGTTCCATGTTGCTTTGTTCACGAGCCAAAAGAATTCTTAAAGTTGGAGTTGAGCCGACAACATACGAACCTGACAACGTTTTGGCTGCTACTAGATGCAAAGTATAATGAGTAGCCAGATGAGGTGCTGATTTTGTAATCAGATATTGAGGAATTTAGATAGGATTAGTCAGGCCCTTGAAAGACTTCAGTACAAAAATGTTCTTCACTGGAGTGCACAAGATTTCCTGGGTAAATAAGCAAGTTAATGTTGCACGGCGGGAACAATAATAAGAAAGAATTTCAGTAAAACCGATGAATAGAAAAAAAGGTTAAATGGAGAGTTGGTATTCGGTATGTTCATCAGTTAATTTTTTTTATCGATAATAGGCCCAGTCGCGGGTTAATTTTTCTCCGTTTTGCTTCCCCGTTGAAAATTTGAATTTGTTAGGGAAAACAGGCATGTGGTATTTTTGAAGTTCGGCGGATGATTGTTTAGATATTTTCCGCTTTAGAAAAACAAGCTAGGAAAAATAATTTAGATGTTTCGTTCTAGCTAAAAGTTTTTTAAAGGAGCTGAAGACTTTTCAATATTTCCGCATATACTAACAGGTATACTTGATGCATGATGTAGACATGTTCAAATGAAACACTTTGTGAACCGGCATGAGTTGTGATTCTGGTTCGATTTGTGGTATGATCGAACATGCTCATACCACTGCTCGTCTTCTGTTTTGTTAAATCTATGGCTTGTGTCCGACTTCTTCTATCTTGTGGTATGAGTGGACAGGTTTGCAGACGGACTCGTATGAGTATGAGTGCTCGTCAATCTTTTTGATAACTTGGTCATGTGTGGTCTCTGGGGATACGAGCTACGCTGCGACCGGGGGCTGTTGTATCACTAGTCAATTGATGGTGTTACGGCCCAGGGGTGCCTCACCTTGTCGATTACCAGTCCAAGTAGGACGGCCCGAGGCCCCCTAGGCCGGTTTCGCTTGGGCCATCTTGTCAGCCCACTGGCCCTCTAGGAGAAAGAATTTGAAGCCTTCTGTTCAAGAGAAAGAAGTCGGGTCCGTGGAGGACTCCTCTCCACCGACGTTGTCAACTATGGCTCTTATAACCCTAGGGCCCCTGATATCTTATATAAACCAGGTTTGGGCTAGTTGACAAAACATCTTAGACATTACAATCCTTCGATATTACATGTACTTTGTACACCCAGGTCGAAATATACACAAAGTATGAGTAGGGTTTTACCTCCATCATGAGGGCATGAACCTTGGTAACTCGCTTCTTCTTTCTCCTCTAACCTAATCACCACACCGGGATACCCTACCGAGGGATCTATCGGAATCATCTCCGACACCATAAAAGGAGCACATCAGCCGCGGAACAACACCACATCAACACTGATACTACAGTACCATTAGAGGGGCCAACTTTCTGATAAGGGATACATATCCCATAAGGATACTCTCAGGTAGCATAGAGGTGGATGGCTGCTCCAGATCCAGACAGAGGCATGGCGGGCGCGACGCGGTCCAGTTCCGGGCGTGGCAAGCAGGCGCATGCATGCAGACTGGGCGCGACGAGAAGGTGTGCATGGTCTAGATCCGCACGGTGCACGACAAGCTGTGACAGGGCGGTGTATTAGGGCATGAGCAGAAGGTATTGCAGCCCAGATCCGTGTGGTGCATGCTCATAGTGGTGTGTTGCTCGTGAGTGTGCACTTTACAACGCGATGGAGGAGCTTGACGCAGGATGCTAAGCGAGTGGTGCAACACGTAGATGGCTTGTTAGGGGGGTTGCCTGGGGCTTGGAGGGTGATGTCGGCGAAAGTTGTACTCTGACGATGGCTCCTTCGAGCCCCTTTTCCTTGTTGGAGGTGTTAAGGTGGCAGTCTTCAGTTTTCCTCCCGACAAGCTACGGTGGAAAACCTAGATTTGGTTTACCGAATTGGGCAATGGCAGCGTTGTTAGCTTTGCTTGCTGTTGTGCGCATTCCCTCTTGATGGCATCTTTTCGGAGGTGCCGGTCGGAGGGACTTGTGGCTTGTGGAGTTGGCAGGTAACGACTAGTGTGTTTTTGCCCGTGTGACGTGGTTAATGAATTGGACAGTGGGTAGTAGGAGCATCCTTCACATGTGACGTGCGTTGGGTGAGGCACATCAGCCAACCACATGGGATCGAAACTGCATATGTTCGATTTAACGGACATATCATGCCTCTCTGGCGTCGTCGTGGTTCGTGGTCAATCTTGTGACAAGCCCAAAGTAATGCAATGGTTTTCGGTGTGCAGTCTGGTAGCGGCGAAGGCGCTGGAGCCGGTTTTCCTCAATAAACTGAGCGTCCCTTTTTTTTCATTCTTCTTCTATAGCACATGCTTATTTTTGCGGGGTTCTAATCAATGTTTTTTTTTTTCATTCTCTTTTCATGCTCTGCAACGTGCGGTATGTACACGGGGGTGTGGAGCGTACGCTCGACGACAGGCCATCGATCCGCGCCGCTCCAGCCCGCGTACGTCCTCGCCACGTCATCGATCCGCGCCCAAACGCATCGGGTCCGTCCGTCCCAAGCATCATCGAGCGGCTGGAATCCCTCCACGCCATCGATCCGAGGCACCAGCCTCCCCGCCAACCGCAGCCCGCCTCCCTCCTCCTCCCGCTCCCTACATAACCTCGCCGCCCCCTCCGTCTCTGCACACCACACCATCTTCATCCCCCCTCACATCCCACACCTCCACACGTTCGAACCACCACCACCAGAAGCAGCACCCATGGCACCCAAGGCGGCAGAGAAGAAGCTGGCGCCGGCCACGGCAGAGAAGACGACGGCGGGGAAGAAGCCCAAGGCGGAGAAGCGGGCGCCGGCGACCAAGGAGGCCGGCGGCGAGGGCAAGACGAGGGGCCGGAAGAAGGGCAGCAAGGCCAAGAAGGGCGTGGAGACGTACAAGATCTACATCTTCAAGGTGCTCAAGCAGGTGCACCCGGACGTCGGCATCTCCTCCAAGGCCATGTCCATCATGAACTCCTTCATCAACGACATCTTCGAGAAGCTCGCCGGGGAGTCCGCCAAGCTGGCGAGGTACAACAAGAAGCCCACCATCACGTCCCGGGAGATCCAGACCTCCGTCCGCCTCGTCCTCCCCGGGGAGCTCGCCAAGCACGCCGTCTCCGAGGGCACCAAGGCCGTCACCAAGTTCACATCATCCTAGGCTGGCTTCGTCGTCGTCGTTTCATGAGTTGATGGCGGCAGGCATCGTGTATGTAGTTGGCAGTAGTATGATGTTACAACCTTTGTAAGAATTGTGCTGCTTGCTTGTGGGACTGAAGAAACAGTGATGTTGCTGTTTAAATCAATGTTCGTGTGTGCTTGCGTGTCGCTTCAGAGTTCAGACTGACTCCTCTTGATGCCATTTGTTTATGTCAGCAAGTTTCTACCGTGATAGTTTATCTAGTAATTTTAATTTGCTGTCATTTTATCTACTGTGATTGTTTCCAAGTCTGCAGATAGAAACCTCTGATTTTAAATCTACAATCTTTGAAGTTTGAAATTCTGCAGATAGAAACCTCTTACTTTTTTCCTCTTTTGGCGCTACGTAAGTTTTCTTAACTTATACTGTTGCTGCCATTTGAGTAAAACTGAAGTTGGTGAGCCTTGTTAATTTCTGACAGATCATTCCAAGTTTTTTCCTCAGTGGACTTGTCATCCATATGGCAAGAGGCCAGCAACAGCTTGACCCGCTAGTGCTCAGAAAGTCACAATGCACTAGATTCAGATCAGCTTCTTGAGATAAATTAGAGGCTTTTCGCAAAAAAGAGAAGCGATAAATTTGAGGCAGCGCACCAATGTTTTTTAGAGTCAAGGAACAAGCTAGATGTAACCATCATCTTTTTAGGATGGCATGCCTGAGTTTTTTTTCTTCTCTGTATATGTTTATACTACAGTAGCTAATTTTTCTTTGATCTACTACTACACTTGCTAATTTGTGCTCACGAAGCCACCAATTTTGCGAAGTTGCAAAGTTTGTTCTATTGATTCATTTCTCTATGTTTATGTACATTTGTATGGATATATGAATTTAAGTTACTTGCATTGGCAAGAACCATTCACCACTCGCCATCTTTGGGTACGGTGCTGTTCCTCATTTGTGTTAGATGATGTTACTATCTTGTAAGAGTTGTGCCGCGTGAGTCTGAAGAAATAGTATTGTTGCTGCTTAAATTAATGTTCAAGGTGTGCTTGCATGTCACATCAGATTCTTTACATAGAAGTTTTTAGTTTGAATTTCTATAGTTAGTTCATGAATCTTGCGTCATATAAAAAATTAACGTCCAGGCTTTGTTAGCTTTCTCATTTTCTCTACTCATTTTGGCGCCATATCAAAAATTCAAACCTCTACCGTTCGTACCATATCAAAGCAGCCGGACATCGTGCTACGAGGCAGCCTGGAGGAATTTGAAAATTTTGGAGGGTGCAACAAGCAGTGCCAGGAACAGAGGCATTTGAGCTGCGACTGTAGTTGACATGCATTCAAACCTTACGTATTTGCCCTTTGACCGACCTTTGACCGCAAGCTCAGATATGCTGCGAATAAATAAAGATTTTTATTATTAACAATTGTTTTTCTATTTATCTTTTAATTTTATAATTTGTCTGTTTCTCAAAAAGAAAACCAGTTGTGTTTAGTTTCTATAATCATTTACGCTTTCTTTCATGCTGATTTTGTTCCTGAAATAACATTCATAGATAGAAGGTTGTTAATGGTTTGTACCCAAGGTTCAGAAATGCTACATCTATAGAGATTAGAAGTTCAAAATAAATACAGTATGTGATTAGAGTGAAATAGAAAACTCTTTCTGAATGGCAACTTTATTGTTCTTAATTTTAAAATTCATAATATGGCAGTTCCTCAAAATAAAACAAAATATCATTGAAACCAATTGTGTTTGGTCTCTAAGATCTTTTGTGTTTTTTTGTTCCGATTTTGTTCCTGAAATAGTACCCATACATAGAACCTTGTTAATGGTTTGCACTTCAGGTCCAAATCGAAAGGCACTAGGCACTAGGCGGGTGTTTTGTGATAATTCCTGATGAATATTATTAATACATGATAAATAATTCCAATAAAGTTTAATTATGTTTAATACCCAAAAATACATTTTCTTAGTACACGAAGAACATTTTTAGTACACGGCCTTTTTTTCAAAACACGTGGATTATTGTTAGCGAAATATAAATATTTTTTACACACTATAAACATTTTTTAAATAAAGTCTTGTCATTTTCAATAAACTGTAAAACATTCTTGATATACATCAAATATTTTTTAACCAATAAACGTTTCCAATAAGTGATTCTTTAATACACAAAGAAAATCTTTTAAATAATTAGGTAATATATTTTTAATACATAATAAAACAATTAATACATGTTGAGCGTTTTTATAATACACATACACATTTTTAATACTCCCTCCATTCCAAAATGTAGTGCGTATAGATTTTTTGAAAAGTCAAACTTTACAAACTTTGACCAAATTTATAGAAAAGAATATCTATATCTAGAATACCAAATACTCCCTCTGTCCAAAATAACTACCGTTCAAACGAATGTATTTAGCACTAAAATACATCTTGATACATCCGTTTGAGCGACAATTATTTCTGGACGGAGGTAGTATGAAACTACATCTTATGATGAGTATAATGATATATATGTTTGGCAATCTAGATGTAAATGTTTTTCTTTAAAAAATTAGGTCTAAGTTGGTGAGGTTTGACTTCTCAAAATATTTATATGAGTAGTATATTATGGAACGGAGGGAGTACACGACGAAACATATCTCGAAACATGGGGACCATTTTTAGAAAGTGGTATCATAAATGGTATGAGAAAAGGAAAAAAGAAATAAACGAAAAAATAGGAAAAAGGGAAACAATAAATGTATAAAAAGAAAAAGGAATAGAAAAGTAAATATGAAAGAAAAATTAAGGTGAAAGAAACAGGAAAACAAGAAAAAAAGAGAGTGGGAAACGAGAGTTAAACAGAAAACATATGCACATAAACCACCCATCCCATAGAAAAGAAGAGACAAAACCAGGGAGGCAAACCCCCATACGTTGCCCGAGCCATGACCCATATCGAGATTGCTAGAGGCGAGTACATGGTATATCTAGCAATAAGCGAGATATTCTTCGCAAAAACAAGCAACCAAATGGGAACCGCTGCCAATACATAAGAGAGCGGCTCCAGGCCTCTTTATGCATTAGATCCACGACGAGTATGGCGTACTTTCGCTATGATGCTACCTACTTTGCATTTGAATTCCAAATGCCATCTTGTTTCCCGATTGATGAAGTCCACTCTCCGGACCAACTCACATCATTGTCTTTTAAGAGCATCTCCAATGGACCCCGAAGACGGGGGGAGAGGGGGAGGGGGTATTGAACGGTTTTTACAAGGCATGATCTGTAAGTGCATCTAGTGCCCCTTAGTGATTTTGGTGTATTGAAGACTTATAGGTTAAGGGACTAATGTGTTTATGAGTGTACACAGGCCTATAAGTCTATGAGGAGTTTGATATTTACAGAGAAAGTCGACCCCTAAAAATGAAGTTCTTCGACTGAGGACTTTGGATTTCTGAAGACTTTCTGAAGACTTTGATAGTGAAGAAATTGGTGTGACTTTGAAGACTAGGTATCCATTTGAGGAACATGAAGCATGAAGACTTTTGTTTTCGTAGTTTCATTTTCTCTTTCTTGAGTCATAGGAAACACCGTACTGTTAAAGGGGGTCGAGGAAATACTAAGGAAAAATTTCCATGTGATGCTCAACTCAAAATCCTACACCTACCAATCCCTTCGAGTGAAGCCATTGGAAATCTCATACAGTTCAGTCAATTTCTTCAGTGACAGAGACGAAGTTCTTCTGGTCTCTGAGGAATTTGTTCTGACTGAGGAGTTAGGAATTCGCCAGTGCGGATTGCCTACACAGTGAGGAACATGATAGCCCTGAGGAATTTGAGCCTCAAATTTCCGACCGTTGCTGTGCTACGCGCCAGCTGTCCCAAAATATCTACCCACATAACGGTCATATCATTGAAGGGCATTTATGTCTTATCATGTCGGGCTGCTCCCTAGGCTATAAATAGACGCCCCCTACAACCACTAGTTGGTTGGCTGCTCCGAGAGAAACTGACACTTGTCATTTAAGAGCATCCCATCCTCCGAGGACTTTGAGCGAAAATCATCGAGTGAGGAAAACCCAAACCCAAACACCTACAAACCCAAAGTGATTGAGCATCACTGAAGAGATTGATCCTGCGTGGATCCGACGATTGTTACCTTTGAAGGCTGTGCTTCTTCCAGACGGTTAGGCATCATGGTCTAGAGCATCCAAGAGGAATTGTGGATCGCCGAGTGGCCGAGTTTGTGAAGGTTCGGAAGTCACCTGAAGACTTACCACGAGTGATTGGGCAAGGTCTGTGTGACCTTAGCTCAGGAGAATACGGTGAGGACTGTGTGTCCTCAGGTTTAAATACCTAGCCGCTCCAACCAGATGTACAACTGAGACAGCAGTTGGAACTGGTCTACCAAATCATTGTCTTCACCAAGCCTACTGGTTCTATTTCCTCAACTCTTTCATTTCCTCATATCTGTGTTTGAAGACTTTGACTAAAGACTTCCTCAATTTCCTCAGTTCAATTTCTTCAGTCTGTTTGTCTTCATCCTGTGTTATCCTGTGATTACGCTTTCTGTACTCTGTGCTTGTCTTCATTTCATCATGATGACCATGCTTGTGTTCTGTTATGTTTACTTTTGAGTACTTATTTCGCTGCTAGTGAAGAATTCATAAAAATCGCCTATTCACCCCCCTCTAGTCGATATAACGCACTTTCATGATCCATCCCCACAATGATGCAACCTCAACCCCTCTTAATAGTGCGACTTTCCTAAGATTTAAATAAACCAGAAAAATACTTCGCGTCCTTCGACAAACCGGCACATTTTGGGGGAGGGGAGAGGGGTGAACCATCTCGTTCCTTTTCGTCAAGGAACCAATATCGTCAAATAAATTTGATAAACGCCTTTAGTCCTACTAAACATATCATCATCACATCAAAATACAATTAGGGTCTATATGCACTCTCAAAACTGTTTACTTTCCTTTTTTTAGTTAGATGCACACAACTAAGAAATATTTTAAGATAAATACAGGTACACATTGATGGGTTTTGTGTACTAATAACAACCACTTGGCTGGTTTTGTGTCTACGAACTCATAGTTTTTTTTCAGTGAACAAATATACATCGCTTTGGCAGCTCAACGTTCTTATGGGCCGACCCAAGTGAGCGCCACAACATTAACACATGCAATAGACATTGCATAGCAGCGTCTGGTTGTGCCTGGGTGAGCTATATCTTGCTTACTGTGAGACAAATCGTTGTGTGTTCAGTGAGTGGGCTGACTCATTTAAGCGGATCTCAGAACCCTACATGGGAGGCCTGGATTAGTTTTAGGAACCTTCCGGTTGGTTTTTTGTCCATTTTTCTCCTTTTCTATGTTTGTTCTCTACTGCTTTTCATCGGTTTTCTTTTTGGGATAATCAATTTTATGCTCCTAGTTGTGTCCCACTCGGTTGTTTTGCCCCTAGTTTCTAAAAATCCTCGGTCCTGCCCAAGTCATTTCGCTCCTCTTATGCATTGGCCTTTTGACCGTTTGACCGCCACTTTAAAAACTTCATAACAAATTCATATTAACTCCAAAAAAATACAAATAAGATATCCAAATGTTCAGGAAAACATCACCTATATGTGCATGTCATTTGCATTCACGACAAAAGTGTTGTTTAAACTACACAATGTATGAACAACACTTTTGTCATGAATGCAAATGACATGCACATATAGGTGATGTTTTTCTGAACATTTGATATCTTATTTGCATTTTCCAAGTTAATACGATTTTTTTATGAAATTTTCAAAGTGATGAGCAAACGGTCAAAGGTCGGTCAAAGGGCAAATACGTAAGAGGAGAGTAGTGCCTTGGGCAAGAAAGATGACTTTTCAAAACTAGGGGCAAAATATATATATATATATATATATATATATATATATATATATATATATATATATATATATGTTGACTTTTCAAAACTAGGTTTTCTTTGTTTTTTCCTTTTTCCAAATATATGTCGACTTTTGGTCAATGTACGTTGAACATTTTCACTACATTGGTTGAACATTCTTCACATACTCCTTGATTTTTTTTAATCTGCATTGAATATTCTTTTCTGTTGATTTGTTTTGTTTTTCTCCTTTTTATTTATATGTATTTATTCTTTATTTTCAAATAAAATTTTAAATATTTGATCGGATTGTTTATCAAAGGTGTCTTGCGTTTTTCCTCGATATATACAAGGTTATATATCATATCAAGAATTATATTCAGATGGCTATGCATATACCAAAGAATTGATCCAATGAAGAAAATATCGAGATAGAATGAAACTTCTAAACTATTCTCTATCTTTTCTTTTCTTGAACGGGAATCTGTAAACTACTATCTGATCTTCGAATCGAACAAAACTTTCAACGGGGAAAAACAAAGGAAGAAAATGAAATGAGAGATGCAGAGAAATGATAATACGATGGAGGGCTTGGACTGGGTCGGCCTGCTACGTGTTGGGTACAGCTACAGGTCCAATACACATAGAGTGAAGGCCCAATGCCCACAAAAATTCATACTAATCAATCTTTAGGCGTCCGCATCGAGACGATGGGGTAAGAGGGGAGCTATGCCTCTTAAGATACAGCCATATAGAAGACATGTCTAAGGTTTAGTTCGCAATTAGTGAATTATAATGTCATGTGCTCATTTTATAATTTGTTTTGAAAAAGTAAACACAAAAGTAAGCAAAAACAGGTCAAACAAACTAAAATATGGACAAAAAAGGGTGGGCAAACAAGAATATGAGAATACACCCTGATTCAATCGCATCATGAAGTACCAAGTTCTATATTACGGACACTACTAGAAGAAAATTCACGAAATATTGAAGAAAACATATTAGCAACTAATG
The DNA here is from genome assembly GCF_018294505.1 of Triticum aestivum. NCBI lineage: Eukaryota > Viridiplantae > Streptophyta > Magnoliopsida > Poales > Poaceae > Triticum > Triticum aestivum. The sequence goes on from NC_057811.1 coordinate 17,626,638, forward strand.
TCCCCTTGTTTGCTTTTTTCTTAATGAATAAGATGCAAGGTTAGAAGTTGATGCGCATTGGGATGCTTAGCTGTATTCTGATGATAGCATTTGATCTTGAGAGCAGAGAGTTACAGTTGGCGCAAAATGTAAAAGAGAAAGGGGCAAGAGGGGTACTTATTAGTTTGTAACATTCTATGTGAAACCTCTGACTGTTATTTTCTATACAGTGGTAACTTTGTTTTCTGAAAATGGTGTTTTTTTATTGATAATACATATGAAGCGCAGCATCGACTTGATTATTTCTCCAGCAATATTTGCCATCCTGTGACAAGCATTCTTCTACAGGAGTTTCTTGATTTCTCAGCAAGTACCTGTTTCACAGCCGAAAACTAATGCTGGTATCTCATTTACCAAAGTTTTGTTCGATTGCCGTGATTTTGTCATTTGGCTTGCCATTTTTGTCTGACAGCAACTCAGGAGTATCTAATTTAGTACTGTCATCGGCTTAAACGGACAAGGTACAAGATGTTAATAACCAAAAAGCTGACTGTCTCTGAAGCAAAGGCAGGTAACCAAACATGCACAAAATGGAACGCAGCCATGGATAAACAAGAGAACATGATTGAAAGGATTGCATCTTTAGCCATTCCAGACATAAATTAGAGATAAATTACAGCCCGTTCATCAAACCAATGAAAAAGCCACTACAGACTAGGCAATTACATACAGAATCCAACCAACCAAAGCTCCTCTTCCTCTCCCTGCTATCGACCTAAGCGGTGTCGCGATAGTAGTCTATGGTGGCGGCTACTCCTTGGCGGCGACCTTCTTCTTGGGGGACTTGGTGGAGGTCTTCTTCTTGGGCGACTTGGCCTCCTTCTCGGCGGCGGCGGGGGACTTCTTGGGGAGCAGCACGGAGTTGATGTTGGGGATCACGCCGCCGTGGGCGATGGTGACGCCGGCGAGCAGCCTGCCGAGCTCCTGGTCGTTGCGGACGGCGAGCAGCAGGTGGCGCGGGATGATGCGGGTCTTCTTGTTGTCCTTGGCCGCGTTGCCGGCGAGCTCCAGGACCTGAGATTCAACCAAGAACCAGATCAGTCAGTTATCTGTCCGGCACGACGAGAACAGAGTAACAGAGGCTCGAGGAGGGGAGAGATCGGTGCATACCTCTGCGGCGAGGTACTCGAGGACGGCGGCGAGGTAGACGGGGGCGCCGGAGCCGACGCGCTGGGCGTAGCGGCCCTTCTTGAGGTAGCGCCCGATGCGGCCGACGGGGAACTGGAGCCCGGCCTTCACGGACCTGGTCACCGCCTTCTTCCTGTCGCCGCCCTTCCTTCCGGCCATCCTGCTTCTACTTCTCCGGCGAGGTGGAAACTACTCGAGATGCGTGGGCGGCGGTGCGGGATCGGAATGCGCTCTGCTCTGTGTTTGTGGGTTGGGACGCCCGCGAGGGCGCGGCTTTTATTGGGGAGATGAAGCTTCGTGGGGACGGCGGCAGGGGGGAGCGATCCGCGTGACGCAGTGTGCCTGCCGTTGGATCTGTGGGGAGTGGACGGTGGGGATTGGTTTGGGGGTGCGATCCGCGAGAGGGTCTTATCGGCCAATCACAGCGCAGGGATTTGCATCACGAAGGGATTTTGCTTTAATTAACAGCTGGTTTTCTTTTTGTGCATCATTTAGGCATTTTTTTCACTTTATCTTGCATCTAGTTGGTTTTTCAGCTGTAGTATTTACTTATATATGTATGTATGTTTTGCTATTACCTAACGTTTCGGTTTGGATGCATGTGCAAAGGCCCCAAATTAGATTTGGTATTCCCCAAATTCCAATCTGGTTGTTTGGGGTGCACATGAAATAGTTGTCCGAAATGGAACGAATACATGCATGAAATCGCTCACACGTGCCCGAGCCCTCCCACATTTTTGAGCTCTTCGGCTTAGATTTGGCTGGGAATTACCCATCGTGCAAAGGGTAACGATTTGTCCCTTCTTTTCCCCATCGACTACGGCACCCAGTAACCTCCCCTCGCCGGCCATCCTCCTCCTCCTCCGGGACCTGAATCCCCGACGTCGCGGCCCGTTCCCCTCCTCCCATGCCCCCCCCCCGTCTCCTCCTCATGTGGCCTCCACGGCCTGGCCCTAGCTGTCTGTCGCCGCTTCTCCTCCAATATTAGAATTACGAAAGGTACATGATGTTGATGAAAGTAATCATCCTCACAATTTGTGCCCACACAAATTGGCAACGATAGAACGGATCCGACAAAATAGAAAGAGGAAAAAGAGCTCCAAGAATAACCTTAAGAAAAATTCTTGGAAGAGCGTAAGGATGGGCCTTACTATCCCAAGAATCTCCATCCTCTCCACTAAGGTAAAATAATTCAATTTCACTAGCTTATTCTAACAAAGTTGTGTTGGCTGCAGGTTTTTGTGAAGGGTACGACTGCTGGTACAAGCGTGACTACTCGTACCTCTGTAAATTTTTACCAATGCCAAGAGACTCGATAGTGCTCGTACCATGGGCCAAATTCTTCTTTGAACAGAGGCAATGTCTTTCACGACATGGTAAGACCTATGTTACAAGCACGAGCACTCGTACCATAGGCCGTCTTCCACTTGGAACCCAAAACCTTAAAAGCATTTCTTTTTCCCATGTGTTGGCACCCTAGTTAGACCACCAGTACGAGCCTGGCCGCTCCGACTAGAGGTCGTCTTTCTCTCTAGAAAATAAGATAGTTTTTGCCAGAACCCAATACGTACACGGGTACGAGCACCAGCGCTCGACCCACCCTGTCTATTTCTTTGGTTCTGTGATAACTTGCAAATTCTCTAGAAATTTGCCTGTTTGTTTCCTAATCTTATTTAGTTATCCTTATCTCATGAAACCGTGTGGTTATGCCCTAAGGGGACCACCGGCAGATTGTTGACCCAAATTGTCATTTCTAGTACCGACCATATTCTCTTTAGGCGGTTATGCCCTAATAAAGAGTCATACGTCTGGTACTAATTGGAAGGATCGATGTGATCGACTAGAGGGGGTGAACTACAAGATTTAGGCTTATCTTCTAATTTTAGGAATTCTGGGTAATGTAGGTTCTCTATTTGTGCAACTATGTGAACACAACCTGTATGGAAAATAAGCTCAAAGCAAAGTATGCTTGGCAACAATCTAATTAGCAAGCCAACAAGCAAGCAAGTGAAGGGAGATAAATGATTAACCACCAATTAGCCAAGGATGCATATATTATCTCAAAGTTCACACACTTCTGGGAGTGCTAATCTCCATTGGAGCAGTGCCAAAACCCAAGTCTAGAACGCCACCATGTGGCTCACTATATTCTACCTTTGAGTCACCCCAGCAGATAAGCCTCGAATCACTCGGGGTTGGTCTCGATGGCAACCACCACACATTTACAAACTTCTCCGTGGCACACCAGATGCAAGGAAACTTCTGGAAGAACCTATACCACCTAGATTAGTGATGGCCGATGCTTCCCTACACACCTTCACTCCCTTAAGCTTCTGTTCTTCCTTGGCTTTATTCAGCAAAGCAGTCAATCCTTCAGTATGTAACATAAGCAAATAAGGTGACAATTGATCACCTTGTCTCAAGCCTCTGGATGGTTTAAAAGTTTCTGTTTCTTTTGAGTTAAAACGTACATGGTATTCCACTGTACTAATACATTGCATAACCAGTTTAACCCACTCTTTAGGAATTTCCTATTTCAGTAGAATACCTTCCAAATACAGCCATTCAACTCGGTCATATGCCTTATACATGCCTAGCTTCACTGCACACCAACCATTATGGCCATCTCTCATGTACTTTATCGCATGAAAACTTTCATAGGTAATCAATCACACTCAAATTAGCTAGAGTATAGAAGCCCTAAGGCTCCCGCTCCTAACCCTACCCTCACTCCCGCTCCTGTGCCGCGCCGCATCGGAGCGCCCCCGCCCCTTCCTCCGGTCCTCTCCAACACCATCTCCCCTACCGCCGCTGTCGGGGGCTCGCGGGCAAAGCTCGTGCGCCGCAGCGGTGGCGGCGACGCTTGTCCTCGGCAAGATCTGGTCAGGGGCGGCGGTTGATTGCATGTATCTGCGTTGGTAATTCCCCGAAGAGTAGAGGAGGATGCAGTACAGCAAAGGTAAGTATTTCCCTCAGTTATGAAACCAAGGTTATTAATCTAGTAGGAGAACCAAGCAACACTGTGTAAACAACACCTGCACACAAACAACAAAAACTTGCAACCCAACGCGTAGAGGGGTTGTCAATCCCTCCTCGGTTTTGAGATAGATTAATTGTATGAGATTTGATAAATAGATCTAACTAAAACACACACAAAAAAGTGCAGCACAGTATTTTTAGATTTAATATGATAGGAAATAGAGCCAGGGTCTGTAAATTTCACTAGAGGATTTTCTCAAGAAAATAGCATACGGTGGGTAAACAAATTACTGTTGGGCACTTGATAGAAAAGCGAATAATCATGATGATATCCAAGGCAATGATCCTGTATATATGCATCACGTCCAAGATTAGTAGACCAACTCCTGCCTGCATCTACTACTATTACTCCACACATCAACCGCTATCCAGCATGCATCTAGTGTATTAAGTTCATGGAAAAACAGAGTAATGAAATAAGAACAATGACATTATATAGACAAGATCTATTCATGTAGGAATAGACTCCATCTTGTTATCCTTAATAGCACGACACATGCGTGTCATGTCTCTTTCTGTCACTAAGATTGAGCACCGCAAGATTGAACCCATCACAAAGCGCCTCTTCCCATGGTAAGAAAAATCAATCTAGTTGGCCAAACCAAACCAAAGTTTCGGAGAAGAAATACGAGGCTATAAAGATCATGCATAAAAGAGTTCAGCAAAGACTCAAATAATATTCATGGATAGAACTGATCATAAACCCATAATTCATTGGATCCCAACAAACACACCGCAAAAAGTCATTACATCAAATAGATCTCGAAGAACATCGAGGAGAACATTGTATTGATGATCAAAAAGAGAGAAGAAGCCATCTAGCTACTACCTACAGACTCATATGTCTGTGGTAAACTACTCACTCATCATCGAAGGGGCAACAAGGATGATGAAGAACCCCTCCGTGATTGTTGGCCCCTCCGGGAGAGTACCGAAAAAGGACTCTAGATTCGATCTAGTGGTTCTGGAACTTGCGGCGGCTGGAAAGGTGTTTCGTCGACTCCCCTAGGGTTTTTGGGATTTTAGAGTATTTATAGAGGTGGATGTCGGTAGAGAAGCTTCCCATGGGCTCCACTACCCACCAGGGCGCGCCTGGGCCTTCTAGCGCGCCCTGGTGCCTAGTGGGCCCCACAGGCCTCCTCCCATGCACTTCTTTGGCTCCCTGGGTGTCTTTTGTCCAGAAAAAATTCTCCAAAAAGTTTCGTGGCATTTAGACTTTGTTTGGTATTGATATTCTGCAAAGTAAAAACAAGCAGAAAACAACAACTGGCATTGGGCACTATGTCAATAGGTTAGTCCCAAAAAATGATATAAAGTTGCTAGTAAATGAGTATAAAACATCAAAGATTGATAATATAACAGCATGAAACAATCAAAAATTGTAGGTACGTTGGAGACGTATCAGCGGTCCACGCCGGCCGGACATACGTCAGTGGCGCAGGGCAGCGACGTACGGCGACGGGTCTGGCACCGGTGGCTTGGGCGCCCGATCTGATCTCAGATGGGTTTTGGTGGGCTGCACGAGCTGTTGTCGTGTACCATCCCTGTTCCGTCAATGGCATGTTGGCACTGGGCTCTACCCGCAACACGAGGACGTTGGGGGCTCCGGCCCTGGGCGTGGCGGTGGTGGCCACCTCCTTCGCCGGAGCTGGTTGGCCCGAGGCTGGGTGGTCAGATCTCAAGATCCGTCATCTAGTCCCGGCTGCTAGTTGGGGAGACATAGTTGCCGATGAAAACCGAGCCGATGGCGGCGTTTTGCGTGTTACCTTGTTGAAGGCATCATCGTGTAGCTGTTGTTGACCCACTCGTGCTACTTCATGGAAAACCCTAAGATCTGGTCTTCCAGATCGGACGATGGCGGTACTGCGGTGCCGTTACTCTCTTGGGAGCATCATTTGTGGAGCAGCACTAGAAGACAGAGGCAGGAGGTGGAGCGGCTTCGTCTTGCACGGAGCTTCAGTGGAGCTGTCAAATCATGCCTGGCCGACGGGTGCTACGCCGAGTCATGCATGGTTGGCAGGTGCTACGCACGACTTATCTTCCAGAGTCTTCGCATCTGGACAGACGAGCGTAGGGCGATGGCGCCGTTGGGCACCGTGGTGGTGTCGACGGATGTCGGATTGGCAAGGATGATGCAGATCTCTCTCCTCAAGATGGGTCAATGGTCGATGAGGATGGCGGCTTCTAAAATGTGTGCATGTGGTGTGCGCTTTAGGTCTGCTGCACTGGTTGTTGGTTCCGATACGTTATGTGAATGGATTGGCAACGACACCAGTTTTAGATATGGGGAGTGAGAGCACTCTACATTACCTGTTACAGTTGGCGCTAAATGTAAAAAAAGAAAAGGCCAAGAACGAAACCTCTGACTATTCACCGTAGATTATTACCTGTTACATTTTGCAGCCTTTTTTTCTATCTGAAAGTAGTGTGTGTTTTATTGATGAACATGAAGCGCAGCATCAACTTAGTTATTTACCCAGCAATCTTGGCCCTCCTAGGACAAACATTCTTGTACTGGATAATTTGTCCTTTGAAGGGCCTGATCTCTGCCCTTATGTTGATGAGTCCCAATATCTGATTCTGTTTTCGGTCAGTCCAAAATTAGCATTCCACAAGTCTAAAGAACGTCTTGTATTAATGTACGGAGAGAGTACCCTGTTTGGTCAGTGGCACATAAATAAGACCCTGTTTGGTCAGTTTTTCAGTTTTGTGGTTTGTTACGTACGTATATCTGACTATCCATGGTTCAGTTTGGAGACCAGCTCTAAATCACATGTAAAATACAGTCCTTACTGGCTTGTTCATCGAACTAATGAAACAGCCACTACAGACTAGCATTTACACACAGGATCCAATAAACCAAAAGTCACATCATCTTCTCCCTGATACGGAACTAAGGGTCAGATAGGCTACGGGGCGGCTACTCCTTGGTGGCGGCCGTCTTCTTCTTGGGAGACTTGGCGGTGGTCTTCTTCTTGGGCGACTTGGCCTCCTTCTCGGCGGCGGCAGGGGACTTCTTGGGGAGCAGCACGGAGTTGATGTTGGGGATCACGCCGCCGTGGGCGATGGTGACGCCGGCGAGCAGCTTGCCGAGCTCCTGGTCGTTGCGGACGGCGAGCAGCAGGTGGCGCGGGATGATGCGGGTCTTCTTGTTGTCCTTGGCCGCGTTGCCGGCAAGCTCCAGGACCTGCGATTCAACCAAGAACCAGATCAGTCAGTCATCCGTCGAACAGGACAAGAACAGGAGCGGGCAAGAACGGACGGGGAGGCCGGTAGTTACCTCGGCGGCGAGGTACTCGAGGACGGCGGCGAGGTAGACGGGGGCGCCGGAGCCGACCCGCTGGGCGTAGCGGCCCTTCTTGAGGTAGCGCCCGATGCGGCCGACGGGGAACTGGAGCCCAGCCTTGACGGACCTGGTCACCGCCTTCTTCCTGTCGCCACCCTTCCTTCCGGCCATCTTGCTTGCTACCTCTCCGTCGACGAGATGCTGTGGTGTTGGCGGCGGCGGTGCTGGATCGGAATGCTCTGAGCTTGTGGGTTGAGAGGCCGGCGAGAGCGCGGCTTTTATTGGAGGCAGGAGCGTCGCGGGAGGGGGATCGATCCGCGTGACAGGGTGTGCGCACCGTTGGATCGGAGGGGAGCGGGCGGCGGGGATTGGTCTGCGGGTGGCGATCCGCGTGAAGGTCGGATCGGCCAATCAGAACGCAGGGATCTGGCCACGCAGCACACTTCGCTGTGATCAGTTCTAAGAAACAAAATTGGGTTTTGTTTTAACACTTGAACATGTGCTTTCATTGTTCCCACCCATATTTTTAGTCCAAAATCGCTTTTTCCACGTACAGGTGTTTGCTCATTGTAGCTAATCCCAATTTAGTTTTGGTAATTGAGTAGCTTAATCATGTAGTATTAACATGCTTTTCTTTAGAATAAAGGGCTCGATCAGTCGTATATGTATCCTAGTGTGCTCATTCATTCTGCATTGATCAACATAGGGGATGGGCTATGTTCATTTACATTGGTATGTATGTTGTACACCTCAATTTGGCAAATTTCGATTTAAACACCGGAAAACGAAGGAATGGAAGGCACATGAATCTCATGCTATGTGATGCCTCTGTTTTTTATTTACTCTGCATATTAGCTTTGACGAAAGTCAAATTTTATAAAGTTTGTAGAAAACAATATGAACATTACAATAACAAATCTATATGATGTGAAAATATATATTCAATGATGAATCCAATGGTATTGATTTGGTGGTGTATATATTAATATGTCCTTTTACAAACTTGTTGAAAGTTCATAAAGTTTGACTTTAGATAAACTATCATATCATTGTGCTACTAATATTTTGCTGCAAGGAAATAACTTCTCAGGTGTGGTTGATTTGACAATTCAATTGCTAAGGCTTATAAATATTCTTTGGCTCTCCTTTTTGTCGAATCAATAAATTGGTTGAAATACTACCCGCGAAGACTGTTGCGATCCCCTACACTTGTGAGTCACCACTGGCGAATGGACGATCCACCAGAGTTTCGGCTCGAATTTCAGCTATGAGTTTGTTAACCTTTGCAGTGGCAACACCACACTGAATATTATTCAGGTTTCTCTTGAGTGAGTGTGTATGTGGTAATACACGAGTACTGGTCGCATGAGCTCGAAAGAGACAACATATTGCTCTGTAGTACTCAAACTTAAGCCACATCGAAACCCCACATATAGCACATTTTGACATAATCTTGAGAACTTTGAAGTACCTATTCTGGATGCAACACAACTGAACTATGTGCCTGAGAGCCTTGACTTGAGAATGTTAGTGGGCATGAATGAAAAACTCCATATCTTGACTTTTTGATAGCTCTCTGTACTCAAGTTTGTTTAAAAAGAAAAACAACCAAAAGAAATGAATAAGCTAATAAGCAAGAGTATCCAAGTATTTGTTTTCATGCTAGATTAAACTTTGACAAGGAGCATAGAATTTTTTACTCAAGCTCTAGGGGTTTGATGATCAAAATAAATGTTACCTAGCTGAGGATGTGATACTTGTACAAATACATTCTATCTTGATTATAGCTTGTAGAGAAGACATGATACGCCTATGAGCAATAATATTATTGATGAGCTAGATGAATCACTTTGGTTTATCTACCTTTTTGCTCGAGGACGAGCAAGGTTTAAGCTTGGGGATATTAATGAGTGGATTTTTCTGTACACTTTTTAAAGTATATTCTAGTGCCAAAATCCTCACGTCATACCCATCTAGCACTTATTTCATGTCCCAAATGCATACTTTATTATTTTCCTTTGTTTTGTGGTTTTTGTAGGTGTGTTGACATGTTCATGGACTTGGGATATCAAAAGAACCAAGTTGGGGTCAAACCGGAGAAGTTCCAGGCACTAGATCAAGGCCCTTTTGAGAGTTTGATGATTTTACATTTATCAGAGTGTCCAAATTGAATATTCAAGGCCTCTGACGTATCTTTTTTTGCTAGCAATCCAACGAGCCCAAGAACGTCAAAATCGGAGTCCGTATGAAGAAACGACGACCAAGATACGAAAGTACTCTCGAGGCTCCAGACCATCTATGTTTGGTCCTTTGAAACCGCGGATCCGACCATGATTGTTCTTATTTGATCTCATTTCTCAGACAAGTTAAAAGCACTTGTCTCCTGCAAAACAATATGCTTGTCCAACCTCTATTCTGATCTCCCTCGTGTATTGCCCTCGGTTATCCCGAGGATATCGTGCCATTGCACTATCTCTTATGAATTATTGTTGAAATGTTACTCTCACCGTTTTAGTCACTCCGCAGGTCTGCATTGTCCGTCACTCGAGAACTTTGACAAGTGACTCGAATCCACACTGTGATTTAGTATTTCTAGTACTTTGTTGCTGGGGAGTTTAATACCCCATCACATCATTCCTAGCCTGATCGGCTATATCATTATCGTGCTAATTTAACTGTGCTACCTGGTCCTTCTTCCCGGTCCACATTTTTGACAATGAGCTAAGCTTGTGTCAAACTTTCATCATCATATCGTTTTGCTTACACCACATGACGGTATCCAAGCTTGCGTCATATCCGTGGTTCCATCTGTTGGAAATATGCCCTAGAGGCAATAATAAAATGGTTATTATTGTATTTCCTTGTTCATGATAATTGTCTATTTTTCATGCTATAATTGTATTAACTGGAAACCGTAATACATGTGTGAATACATAGACCACAACATGTCCCTTGTAAGCCTCTAGTTGACTAGCTCGTTGATCAATAGATGGTTATGGTTTCCTGACCATGGACATTGGATGTCATTGATAACGGGATCACATCATTAGGAGAATGATGTGATGGACAAGATCCAATCCTAAGCATAGCACAAGATCGTGTAGTTTGTTTGCTAAGAGCTTTTCTAATGTCAAGTATCGTTTCCTTAGACCATGAGATTGTGCAACTCCCGGATACTGTAGGAATGCTTTGGGTGTATCAAACGTCACAACGTAACTGGGTGGCTATAAAGGTGCACTACGGGTATCTCCGAAAGTGTCTGTTGGGTTGGCACGAATTGAGACTGGGATTTGTCACTCCGTATGACGGAGAGGTATCTCTGGGCCCACTCGGTAATGCATCATCATAATGAGCTCAATGTGACTAAGGAGTTAGTCACGGGATCATGAGTTACGGAACGAGTAAAGAGACTTGCCGGTAACGAGATTGAACAAGGTATAGGGATACCGACGATCGAATCTCGGGCAAGTAACATACCGATAGACAAAGGGAATTGTATACGGGATTGATTGAATCCCCGACATCGTGGTTCATACGATGAGATCATCGTGGAACATGTGGGAGCCAATATGGGTATCCAGATCCCGCTATTGGTTATTGACCGGAGAGGTGTCTCGGTCATGTCTGCATGGTTCCCGAACCTGTAGGGTCTGCACACTTAAGGTTCGGTGACGCTAGAGTTGTTATGGGAAATAGTATGTGGTTACCGAAGGTTGTTCGGAGTCCTGGATGAGATCCCGGACGTGACGAGGAACTCCGGAGTGGTCCGGAGGTGAAGATCGATATATTGGACGAAGGGTATTGGAGTCCGGAATTGTTCTGGGAGTACCGGGTGACGACCAGCGTGACCGAAAGGTGTTTCGGAGGCCCCGGCAAGCGTTGGGGGGCCTTATGGGCCAAGGGGAGGGGGCACACCAGCCCACTAAGGGGCTGTGCGCCCCTCCCAACCCCTCTCACGTAACGTGGAGAGGTGGGGGTGCCTCCCCTAGGGCAGCCACCCCTCCCAGCTTGGGGGGGGCAAGTTTCCCAGGGGTGGGGGCGCCCAAACCCATCTAGGGTTTCCCCTGTGGCCGCCGCCCCTCCCCTAGGGAACCCTAGGGCGCCTCCTCCACCCCCTCCCCCCTATATATAGTGAGGGAGAGAGAGGGTAGCCGAACCCCTTGCCTGGCGCAACCCTCTCCTCCTCCAACTCCTCCTGCTCCTCCGTAGTGCTTGGCGAAGCCCTGCGGAGAACCACGAGCTCCATTGCCACCACGCCGTCGTGCTGCTGGAGTTCTCCCTCAACTTCTCCTCTCCCCTTGCTGGATCAAGAAGGAGGAGACGTCCCCGGGCTGTACGTGTGTTGAACGCGGAGGCGCCGTCCGTTCGGCACTAGATCGGATCTTCCGCGATTTGAATCGCCGCGAGTACGACTCCATCAACCGCGTTCTTGTAACGCTTCCGCTTAGCGATCTTCAAGGGTATGAAGATTCACCCCCTCTCTCTCATTGCTAGCATCTCCTAGATTGATCTTGGTGACACGTAGGAAAATTTTGAATTATTGCTACGTTCCCCAACAGTGGCATCATGAGCTAGGTCTATGCGTAGATTCTATGCATGAGTAGAACACAAAGTAGTTGTGGGCGATGATTTGTTCAATTTGCTTGCCGTTACTAGTCTTATCTTGATTCGGCGGCATTGTGGGATGAAGCGGCCCGGACCGACCTTACACGTACACTTACGTGAGACAGGTTCCACCGACTGACATGCACTTGATGCATAAGGTGGCTAGCGGGTGTCTGTCTCTCCCACTTTAGTCGGATTGGATTCGATGAAGAGGGTCCTTATGAAGGGTAAATAGCAATTGGCATATCACCGTTGTGGCTTTTGCGTAGGTAAGAAACGTTCTTGCTAGAAACCCATAGCAGCCACGTAAAACATGCAACAACAATTAGAGGACGTCTAACTTTTTTTGCAGGGTATGCTATGTGATGTGATATGGCCAAAAGGATGTGATGAATTATATATATATATATGTGATGTATGAGATTGATCATGTTCTTGTAATAGGAATCACGACTTGTATGTCGATGAATATGACAACCGGCAAGAGCCATAGGAATTGTCTTAATTTATTGTATGACCTGCGTGTCAATGAAAAACGCCATGTAATTACTTTACTTTATTGCTAACCGTTAGCCATAGTAGTAGAAGTAATAGTTGGCGAGACAACTTCATGAAGACACGATGATGGAGATCATGATGATGGAGATCATGGTGTCATGCCGGTGACGAAGGTGATCATGCCGCGCCTCAAAGATGGAGATCAAAAGGCGCAAGATGATACTGGCCATATCATGTCACTTTATGATTTGCATGTGATGTTTGTCATGTTTACATCTTATTTGCTTAGAACGACGGTAGCATAAATAAGATGATCCCTCACTAAAATTTCAAGAGATGTGTTCCCCCTAACTGTGCACCGTTGCGAAGGTTCGTTGTTTCGAAGCACCACGTGATGATCGGGTGTGATAGATTCTAACGTTCGCATACAACGGGTGTAAGCCAGATTTACACATGCGAAACACTTAGGTTGACTTGACGAGCCTAGCATGTACAGACATGGCCTCGGAACAAAAGAGCCCAAAAGGTCAAACATGAGTCGTATAGTAGATACGATCAACATGGAGATGTTCACCGTTGATGACTAGTCCGTCTCACGTGATGATCGGACACGGTCTAGTCGATTCGGATCATGTATCACTTAGATGACTAGAGGGATGTCTATCTAAGTGGGAGTTCATTAAATAATCAAATGAACTTAATTATCATGAACATAGTCAAAAGGTCTTTGCAAATTATGTCGTAGCTTACGCTTTAGTTCTACTGTTTAAGATATGTTCCTAGAGAAAATTTAGTTGAAAGTTGACAGTAGCAATTATGCGGACTGGGTCCGTATATTGAGGATTGTCCTCAATGTTGCGCAGAAGGCTTATGTCCTTAATGCACCGCTCGGTGTGCTGAACCTCGAGCGTCGTCTGTGGATGTTGCGAACATCTGACATACACGTTTTGATGACTATGTGATAGTTCGGTGCGTAATGCTAACGGTTTAGAATTGAGGCGCCAAAGACGTTTTTGAAATGTCGCAGAACATATGAGATGTTCCAAAGACTGAAATTGGGATTTCAGACTAGTGCCCATGTCAAGAGGTATGAGACCTCTGACAAGTTTCTTAAGCCTGCAAACTAAGGGAGAAAAGCTCAATCGTTGAGCATGTGCTCAGATTGTCTGAGTACTACAATCGCTTGAATCGAGTGGGAGTTAATCTTCCAGATGAGATAGTGATGGTTCTCCATAGTCACTGCCACCAAGCTATTAGAGCTTCGTGATGAACTATAACATATCAGGGACAGACATGATGATCCTTGAGCAACTCGCAATGTTTGACACCGCGAAAGTAGAAATCAAGTAGGAGCATCAATTGTTGATGGTTAGTAAAACCACTAGTTTCAAGAAGGGCAAGGGAAAGAAGGGATACTTCATGAAACGGCAAATCAGTTGCTGCTCTGGTGAAGAAACCCAAGGTTGAACCCAAACCCGAGACTAAGTGCTTCTGTAATGAGGGGAACGGTCACTGAAGCGGAAATACCCTAGATGCTTGGTAGATGAGAAGGCAGGCAAGGTCGACAGAAGTATATTGGATATACATTATATGAATGTGTACTTTACTAGTACTCCTAGTAGCACCAGGGTATTAGATACCGGTTCGGTTGCTAAGTGTTGGTAACTCGAAATAAAAGGCTACGGAATAAACGGAGACTAGCTAAAGGTGAGATGACGATATGTGTTGGAAGTGTTTCCAAGGTTGATGTGATCAAACATCGCACGCTCCCTCTACCATCGAGATTGGTGTTAAACCTAAATAATTGTTATTTGGTGTTTGCGTTGAGCATAGACATGATTGGATTATGTTTATCGCAATAGGGTTATTCATTTAAGGAGAATAATGGTTACTCTGTCTATTTGAATAATACCTTCAATGGTCTTGCACCTAAAATGAATGGTTTATTGAATCTCGATCGTAGTGATACACATGTTCATGCCAAAAGATATAAAATAGTAATGATAGTACCACATACTTGTGGCACTGCCATTTGAGTCATATTGGTATAAAACGCATGAAGAAGCTCCATGTTGATGGATCTTTGGACTCACTCGTTTTGAAAAGATTGAGACATGCGAACCATGTCTATTGGTAGATATGCATAAAGAAACTCCATACAGATGGATCGTTTGGACTCACTTGATTTTGAATCACTTAAGACATGCAAATCATAACACATGGGCAAGATGACTGAAAGGCCTCGTTTTCAGTAAGATGGAACAAGAAAGCAACTTGTTGGAAGTAATACATTTTGATGTGCGCAGTCCAATGAGTGCTGAGGCATGCAGTGGATATCGTTATGTTCTTACTTCACAGATGATTTGAGTAGATGCTGAGTGTATTTACTTGATGAAACACAAGTCTGAATTATTGAAAGGTTCAAGTAATTTCAGAGTGAAGTTGAAGATCGTCGTGACAAGAGGATAAAATGTCTGTGATATGATCATAGAGATGAATATCTGAGTTACGAGTTTGGCACACAATTAAGACATTGTGGAAATTGTTTCACAACTAATACCGCCTGGAACACCATAGTGTGATGGTGTGTCCGAACATCATAATTGCACCCTATTGGATATGGTGCATACCATGATGTCTCTTATCGAATTACCACTATCGTTTATGGGCTAGGCATTAGAGACAACCGCATTCACTTTAAATAGGGCACCACGCAATTCCGTTGAGATGACACCGTATGAACTATGGTTTAGAGAAACCTAAGCTGTCGTTTCTTAAAATTTTGGGGCTGCAACGCTTATGTGAAAAAGTTTCAGGCTGATAAGCTCGAACCCAAAGCGGATAAATGCATCTTCATAGAATACCCAAAACAGTTGGGTATACCTTCTATTTCAGATCTGGAAGCAAAAGTGATTGTTTCTAGAAACGGGTCCTTTCTCGAGGAAAAGTTTCTCTCGAAAGAATTGAGTGGGAGGATGGCGGGGACTTGATGAGGTTATTGAACCGTCACTTCAACTAGTGTGTAGCAGGGCACAAGAAGTTGTTCCTGTGGCACCTACACCAATTGAAGTGGAAGCTTATGATAGTGATCATGAAACTTTGGATCAAGTCACTACCAAACCTCGTAGGACGACAAGGATGCGTACTACTTCAGAGTGGTACGTAATCCTATCTTGGACGTCATGTTGCTAGACAACAATGAACCTACGAGCTACGGAGAAGCGATGGTGGGCCCGGATTCCGACGAATGGCTCGAGGCCATAAATTCCGAGAGAGGATCCATGTATAAAAACAAAGTATAGACTTTGGAAGAACTACTTGATGGTCGTAAGGCTGTTGGGTGCAGATGGATTTTAAAAGGAAGACAGACAATGATGGTAAGTGTCACCATTAAGAAAGCTCGACTTGTCGTTAAGATGTTTTCCGACAAGTTCAAGGAGTTGACTGCGATGAGACTTTCTCACTCGTAGCGATGCTAAGAGTCTGTTGGAATTATATTAGCAGTTACTGCATTATTTATGAAATCTTGCAGATAGGATGTCAAAACATTGTTTCCTCGACGATTTTCTTGAGGAAAGGTTGTATGTGATACAACCAGAAGGGTTTGTCAATCCTGAAAGATGCTAACAAGTATGCAAAGCTCCAGCAATCCTTCTAAGGACTGGAGTAAGCATCTCGGAGTTGGAATGTACGCTTTGATGAGATGATCAAAGATTTTTGGGTTTATACAAAGTGTATGAGAAACTTGTATTTCCAAAGAAGTGAGTGGGAGCACTATAGAATTTTTGATGAGTATATGTTGTTAACATATTGTTGATCAGAAATGATGTAGAATTTCTGAAAAGCATACAGGGTTATTTGAAAAGTGTTTTTCAATGGAAAACCTGGATTAAGCTACTTGAACATTGAGCATCAAGATCTATAAGGATAGATCAAAAACGCTTAATAGTACTTTCAAATGAATACATACCGTGCCAAGATTTTGAAGGAGTTCAAAATAGATCAGCAAAGAAGGAGTTCTTGGCTGTGTTACAAGGTGTGAGTATTGAGTAAGACTCAAGACCTGACCATGGCAGAAGAGAGAGAAAGGACGAAGGTCGTCCCCTATGCTTTAGACGTAGGCTCTACAGTATGCTATGCTGTGTACCGCACCTGAAGTGTGCCTTGCCATGAGTTAGTCAAGGGGTACAATAGTGATCCAGGAATGGATCACATGACATTGGTCGAACTTATCCTTAGTAACTAGTGGACTAGGGAATTTTCTCGATTATGGAGGTGGTAAAAGAGTTCGTCGTAAAGGGTTACGTCGATGCAAACTTTGACACTAATCCGGATGACTCTGAGTAGTGAACCGGATTCGTATAGTAGAGCAGTTATTTGGAATAGCTCCAAGTAGCGCGTGGTAGCTGCATCTACAAGATGACATAGAGATTTGTAAAGCACACACGGATCTGAAAGGTTCAGACCCGTTGACTAATAAAGTCTCTCACAAGCGAGATATGAACAAACCCCATGGTTGTTGGATTCATTAAAATCACATAGTGATGTGAACTAGATTATTGACTCTAGTGCAAGTGGGAGACTGTTGGAAATATGCTCTAGAGGCAATAATAAAATGGTTATTATTGTATTTCCTTGTTCATGATAATTGTCTATTGTTCATGCTATAATTGTATTAACTGGAAACCGTAATACATGTGTGAATACATAGACCACAACATGTCCCTAGTAAGCCTCTAGTTGACTAGCTCGTTGATCAATAGATGGTTATGGTTTCCTGACCATGGACATTGGATGTCATTGATAACAGGATCACATCATTAGGAGAATGATGTGATGGACAAGACCCAATCCTAAGCATAGCACAAGATCGTGTAGTTCGTTTGCTAAGAGCTTTTCTAATGTCAAGTATCGTTTCCTTAGACCATGAGATTGTGCAACTCCCGGATACCGTAGGAATGCTTTGGGTGTATCAAACGTCACAACGTAATTGGGTGGCTATAAAGGTGCACTACGGGTATCTCCGAAAGTGTCTGTTGGGTTGGCACGAATCGAGACTGGGATTTGTCACTCCGTATGATGGAGAGGTATCTCTGGGCCCACTCGGTAATGCATCATCATAATGAGCTCAATGTGACTAAGGAGTTAGTCACGGGATCATGCGTTAAGGAATGAGTAAAGAGACTTGCCGGTAACGAGATTGAACAAGGTATAGGGATACCGACGATCGAATCTCGGGCAAGTGACATACCGATAGACAAAGGGAATTGTATACGGGATTGATTGAATCCCCGACATCGTGGTTCATCCGATGAGATCATCGTGGAACATGTGGGAGCCAATATGGGTATCCAGATCCCCCTATTGGTTATTGACCGGAGAGATGTCTCGGTCATGTCTGCATGGTTCCCGAACCCGTAGGGTCTGCACACTTAAGGTTCGGTGACGCTAGAGTTGTTATGGGAAATAGTATGTGGTTACCGAAGGTTGTTCGGAGTCCCAGATGAGATCCCGGACGTGACGACGAACTCTGGAGTGGTCCGGAGGTGAAGATCGATATATTGGACGAAGGGTATTGGAGTCCGGAATTGTTCTGGGAGTACCGGGTGACGACCAGCGTGACCGAAAGGTGTTTCGGAGGCCCCGGCAAGCGTTGGGGGGCCTTATGGGCCAAGGGGAGGGGGCACACCAGCCCACTAAGGGGCTGTGTGCCCCTCCCAACCCCTCTCACGTAACGTGGAGAGGTGGGGGCGCCTCCCCTAGGGCAGCCACCCCTCCCGGCTTGGGGGGCAAGTTTCCCAGGGGTGGGGGCGCCCAAACCCATCTAGGGTTTCCCCTGTGGCCGCCGCCCCTCCCCTAGGGAACCCTAGGGCGCCTCCTCCACCCCCTTCCCCCTATATATAGTGAGGGAGAGAGAGGGCAGCCGAACCCCTTGCCTGGCGTAACCCTCTCCTCCTCCAACTCCTCCTGCTCCTCCGTAGTGCTTGGCGAAGCCCTGCCGGAGAACCACGAGCTCCATTACCACCACGCCGTCGTGCTGCTGGAGCTCTCCCTCAACTTCTCCTCTCCCCTTGCTGGATCAAGAAGGAGGAGACATCCCCGGGCTGTACGTGTGTTGAACGCGGAGGCGCCGTCCGTTCGGCGCTAGATCGGATCTTCCGCGATTTGAATCGCCGCGAGTACGACTCCATCAACCGCGTTCTTGTAATGCTTCCGCTTAGCGATCTTCAAGGGTATGAAGATGCACTCCCTCTCTCTCGTTGCTAGCATCTCCTAGATTGATCTTGGTGACACGTAGGAAAATTTTGAATTATTGCTACGTTCCCCAACACCATTGACCTTTAGCTTCACCATTCCATCTACTTTGATCATCTTACTGATCGATTACATCTCCATGGAACCTCTCGACAAAATGTGTCGTGTTCATCGTTAACATTTTGACTTCCTCCAAAAGGTCAATCGAGTTCATGGTGGGAAATACCATCCTTACCCTTTGATGATTTGTTCCATCATAGATAACATTATTGCCTTCCCTCCAACACAAACTTGTTCATGTTTTGTGTTGCACCTTGAGTTCCTTGCTATCCAGCTTATGTTATGTTCTACCTTGGAGTATTACCATCTTTTATGTCAAGGATGTTGTGAGAACTGCTTCACCTCTTAAGAATTCTTGATACAAGCGATACTTATTGCCATCACCATCCTAACGTTGAACATGCTGCTCAGTCCACATTTCTAGGTACACTTTTTGATTAGTGTTTAATTGTGGATGTTTCCTCGAGCATACGCATTATATCATTTGGTCCAGTCATTGCTATCACCTTTTTCACTTAATTATGGAAATCCATCTTTATGGAAATCTCGATGAATTGTTGCTGAGCCCATCAACCACATCCTTATCTTCTTCGTGGTTCATGATGAGCATTTAAGATAATGTTGGAAACTTATGAAAGCATTGTCATTGAGCCTAGCTCATGAAGGATGCAAGAAGTATCTTCTCTAAGTTCGCGTGCATTGGATGCAAGTTACTGTCGTGAATATGAGAAAAGTTATTTCACTTCCTCTGGAATCGTCCCAATTCATTCATGCATGTGTGAAGTATACTATGGTTTGATAGATTTGCTACCTTCACTCCATATGTATTTCCTAGCACACCAAGCCACTTTATGAATTGTTCGAGGAAAAGGAGTTCATTCGTAAGAGCTAATTGAAGGAAATATGCCCTAGAGGCAATAATAAAGTTATTATTTATTTCCTTATATCATGATAAATGTTTATTATTCATGCTAGAATTGTATTAACCGGAAACATGATACATGTGTGAATACATAGACAAACAGAGTGTCACTAGTATGCCTCTACTTGACTAGCTCGTTAATCAAAGATGGTTATGTTTCCTGGCCATAGACATGAGTTGTCATTTGATTAACGGGATCACATCATTAGGAGAATGATGTGATTGACTTGACCCATTCCGTTAGCTTAGCACTTGATCGTTTAATGTGTTGCTATTGCTTTCTTCATGACTTATACATGTTCCTATGACTATGAGATTATGCAACTCCCGTTTACGGGAGGAACACTTTGTGTGCTACCAAACGTCACAACGTAACTGGGTGATTATAAAGGTGCTCTACAGGTGTCTCCGAAGGTACTTGTTGGGTTGCGTATTTCGATATTAGGATTTGTCACTCCGATTGTCGGAGAGGTATCTCTGGGCCCACTCGGTAATGCACATCACTATAAGCCTTGCAAGCATTGTAACTAATGAGTTGGTTGCGAGATGATGTATTACGGAACGAGTAAAGAGACTTGCCGGTAACGAGATTGAACTAGGTATTGAGATACCGACGATCGAATCTCGGGCAAGTAACATACCGATGACAAAGGGAACAACATATGTTGTTATGCGGTTTGACCGATAAAGATCTTCGTAGAATATGTAGGAGCCAATATGAGCATCCAGGTTCCGCTATTGGTTATTGGCCGGAGACGTGTCTTGGTCATGTCTACATAGTTCTCGAACCCGTAGGGTCCGCACGCTTAAAGTTTCGGTGACGATTGTATTATGAGTTTTTGTGTTTTGATGTACCGAAGGTTGTTCGGAGTCCCGGATGTGATCACGGACATGACGAGGAGTCTCGAAATGGTCGAGACATAAAGATCGATATATTGGACGACTATGTTCGGACACCGGAATGGTTTCGGGGAGTTTCGGACATATACCGGAGTACCGGGGGGTTACCGGAACCCCCGGGGAGTTTAATGGGCCAAGATGGGCCTTAGTGGAGAAGAGGAGGGGCGGCTAGGGCTGGCCGCGCGCCCCCTCCCCCTCTAGTCCGAATTGGACAAGGAGGGGGGGCGCCCCCTTTCCTTCCCCCTCTCTCCTTCCCTTCCTTTCCCCCTCCTACTCCAACTAGGAAAAGAGGGAGTCCTACTCCCGGTGGGAGTAGGACTCCTCCCTGGCGCGCCCTCCCCTGGCCGGCCGCCTCCTCCCCCTGGTCCTTTATATACGGGGGCAGGGGGTCACCTCTAGACACAACAAGATCTCTTGATCTCTTAGCCGTGTGCGGTGCCCCCTCCACCATATTCCACCTCGATCATATCGTAGCGGTGCTAAGGCGAAGCCCTGCGTCGGTAGCATCATCATCACCGTCACCATGCCATCGTGCTGACAGAACTCTCCCATGAAGCTCTGCTGGATCGGAGTTCGCGGGACGTCATCGAGCTGAACGTGTGCTGAACTCGGAGGTGCCGTACGTTCGGTACTTGGATCGGTTGGATCGTGAAGACGTACGACTACATCAACCGCGTTGTGCTAACGCTTCCGCTTTCGGTCTACAAGGGTACGTGGACAACACTCTCCCCTCTCGTTGCTATGCATCACCATGATCCTGTGTGTGCGTAGGAATTTTTTTGAAATTACTACGTTCCCCAACACTAATCTGGACTTACACATGGATTTGATATCCTCGATGATGGTTCCTAACCAGAACTGGGTTGCCTTTTCGTTGTAAGACTTCCATGTGGTCGTGATTGTCTTGGGCAGTGTGCTCATGTGTGTCTTGCAATCCAGCTCATGTTTGGGAACTTGCTTCCATAGTTCATTTCCCGAGAATCTTGCAACGTCATCTTTTCAATTTGTGTTGCACCCTTGTCTTCTCAGGCATCCTCAGTCTGAGGTATCCTAACACCAATCAGATCTGAATCTCGGGCAGATATGATGGTTGGAACTTTTTCCAAGAAGTATAACATTGGTCTTTATGTAACCTGGTAAGGTGATGTCATGTCTAGCACACCTGGCCGGAGGACCTATTGTTGTAGTATCTTCTTTAGCAAGGTTAGTCATTCTCCCATGAGGAAATTGTATGACTTATTTTAGAAGTTGTTCCTGATGGATCCTTTGTGTATCCAAAGTCTGACCTTTACCTGATGACCATGTCAATAATATCCCGATGCATGACTGTGGGACTCCGATTATCAACAAGAACATTGGAAGCACAATGCTAAAATTTTCTTGATCAATTATCCAAACACCTTGTATGGGTAAACCCCATAAATTCCTTGCCCTTTGTCTAAATGGTTACATACTTGGAGCCCTATCATGTATATCATGCTCTTGGGAAAGCTATACTCTTGATGCTCGGGTATAAACACATTTTACTTTCCATTGGTCTGATTAATATACTAATCACATTTTCCTTTCCATTGTTTTACTTAACCTTTCCTGTAATCTGACTTATCTGAATAGTGATAATTCCCTGCTTATGTAAGCACCTCGGTGTACAACTCTGTCAGTAAACCCTGTTACTATTGTTGATGACATTCCGATAACCACCGGTGGACGTGAACTTTGCCTATTGGCCCGCCTCATTCATGCGAGTAGGAAAATGGTTCTCTTCATCCCTCGCCCTTGGTACCAACGTTGTTGCCAACATAGCTGATAGGCTATCCTCTGACATGCCTTGCTATCATGACCGTGCAAGATGTCAACACCCTTTCTACTTTTAACCCATAGTTCCACAGGATCGAAACCTGACTCTCCTATACAACCTCGATTCTGAAGTATCCTTTGCACTTGGCTTCGTATGATTCACGGGACACCGTCCTAGGGATGATCTACTCTAGTATCAGACGCAATTTTTCGTTGCTCTGAACCCCTTTCATGCTCTGTTTCAAGCATCAAACGATTGTCTATCCGCTTGAAACTTCTTATTGTACCTTCTTACTTTGCTCTCGATTTTTTTCTTAAGTTTCAAATTCGAGAGATACCTTCTGCCACATTCCCTAAGTTATATATCTACCAGTTAATCAACCTTGCAAAGGCTCGTTCTTCCAAAATATTTATTCTTTCATAAGTACGATGGAGTTCCCGAAGAAAGGATGACGACATGATGACCTGAAGCAGAGAAATGAAGACATCAATGAAAGGGATCAACTTCTTCAAGAAGAGCAACCAAGAACGAGAAGATCCGTTAGAATTTCGTAACAAGAACTTTTCCCCTTACTCCACCTCTTAAATCTCGGGACGAGATTTCTCGTAGTGGAGGAGATTTGTAACACCCCCAGTGTCATGCTACAGTGACCTCACACTAATGGTGCCATGTCATCAAGTTTAACTAAGCCAAATTACCACTCGATAAAAATCAAAGCCAAATTTAAATTTAAAATACAGTCAAATAAAATATTTCTTCATACAGTAAAAAAAATTGTTCATAATATTGGAAATAATCACTGAGTAATTGTCATGGAGAAACCAACATTTTATAAAGTATTTAAATGCCTTAACCTAATTAAAACAGGGCCAAAACAATATTTTAATTACTTTTCTAAAATTATGAAAATTCCAAAATATTTAAAATAACCCCCAGAACTTTTGTGGCAGTGTATAATATTGCATTATAATTATTGGCCCAAGTTTATATTTTATAAAACTAAAATGGTATAAAAAATTAAGTAAAAAATGAAAAAACAAAAAATATAAAAAAGAACAAGAGCTATAACCCACTCTTGGACTGGATCTTAAGTCTACAGTAAAGGCCTAGCCCAGCAAGGAGTTATCTTCAAGCTCCTGTTCGCGGGAGGCTTGGTTGCCGCCGTGCCGGCGTCCGCACCGCGGATCGGCCACGTGCAGGCCATCCCGCGACTCGCCGATGGGTAATGGCGTCGCCCTTGTTCCCCTAGAGGAACCCTAGCACCATTCCCTCTCTCCCTCGCTCCGCTTCTCTCTCCCGCACACACCCGGACCGTCGCTCATACGTCTCTAACGTATCTATAATTTTTGATTGTTCCATGCTATTATATTATCATTCTTGGATGTTTTACATTCATTTTATAGCAATTTTATATCATTTTTGGGACTAACCTATTAACATAGTGCCCAGTGCCAGTTGATGTTTTTTGGTTGTTTTTTACTTTGCAGAATATCCATATCAAATGGAGTCCAAATGCCATGAAACTTTTTGGAGATTTTTTTGGACCAAAAGACAACTTGGGAGCCAAGGAATCACCAGAGGGGAGGCCCATCGGGCCCACCACCCACCTGGGCGCCAGAGGCCCCTGGCGCGCCCTGATGGGTGGTGGGGCCCATGGAGGTCCCCTCCACCGCCTCTCAACTCTATAAATACTCAGATATTCCAGAAACCCGATCAAAACACAATTCCAGCCGCCGCAAGTTTCAGAACCATGAGATCCAATCTAGAGCCCTATTCGAGCACTCTACGGGAGGGGAACACGATAACGGAGGGGTTCATCATCCTCATTGGTGCTCCTCCGATGATGTGTGAGTAGTTCATCATAGACCTACGGGTCCGTAGGCAGTAGCTAGATGGCCTCTTCTCTCTTTTTGATTCTCAATACAATGTTCTCCTCGATGTTCTTGGAGATATATTTAATGTAATGACTCTTTGCGGTGTGTTGGTTGGGATCCGATGAATTTCAAGTTCATGATCAGATCTATATCCATGAATATTATTTGAGTTTTCTTTGATCTCTTATATGCATGATTTTTTATAGCCTCGTATTTCTTCTCTGAATCTTTGGTTTAGTTAGGCCGGCTAGATCGACTTGCAATGGTAAGAGGTGCTTTGTGATGGGTTCGATCTTGTTGTGTCCTCACCCAGTGACAGAAGGGGTAGCAAGGCACATATGTATCGTTGCTATTCAGGATAAAAAGATGGGGTCTATTCCTACATGAATAGATCTTGTCTACATCATGTCATCGTTTTATTGCATTACTCTGTTTTTCCATGAACTTAATACCCTAGATGCATGCTGGATAGGGGTCGATGTATGGAGTAATAGTAGTAGATGCAGAATCGTTTCGGTCTACTAATCTTGGACGTGATGCCTATATACATGATCATTGCCTTGGATATCGTCACAATTATTTGATCTTCTATCAGTTGCCCAACAGTAATTTGTTTACCCACCGTATGCTATTTTCTCGAGAGAAGCCACTAGTGAAATCTACGGCCCCCGGGTCTATCTTTTATCATATTGTTTTTAGATCTATATTTACAAAAACCCAAAAATACCTTGCTGCACTTTTTCTTTTACTTGTTTTATTGTGTGTTCTTGCTAGATCTATTTATCCAATCTTATACAATTTAATCTATCTTTTTACCGTGGAGGGATTGACAATTGCGCGTCGGGTTGCAAGTATTTGTTTTTTGTGTGCAGGTACCGTTTATATAGTGTTGCTTTGTTCTCCTACTGGATTGATGACCTTGGTTTCATAACTGAGGGAAATACCTACCGTAGATGTATTGCATCATCCCTTCCGCTTTGGGGAAATATCGACGCAGTTTCAAGCCGCATCAATATTCAAGAGGGATATAATAAAAACTTTCATGAAGATCATTGGACAAAATAAACTTGATTCTTTGTAATAGTTTTGAGATATGATGATAGTAATATGTGAGTCATGTTGGTGAGTAATTATGCTTTAGTAAGAATATTGGTGTTAAGGTTTGTGATTCCCTATGCAAGCACGAAAGTCAATAGTCATGCAATGAAATTACATCCTACTTGTGGTGCATTATTCGGTGTTAGTGATGCTTAATGCTCGTTTATGAGAATTTTTGTTTCTTGGTTGGTTGCTTCTCAATCTATCCTCCATTTGTACTAAGTGGGAATACAACTTGTGCATCCAAAATCCTTAAACCCAGTTTTGCCATATGAGTCCACCATACCTACCTATATGTGGTATTTCCGTGCCGTTCTAAGTAAATTTGTATGTGCTAACCCTAATTTTCAAAATGAATTTCCTTTTTGTGTGTTCGTACGCTCATGAAGCGGCAGGGGGTGGCCAATATTTTTCCATGCTAGATGTGTTATTCTCAAGATGAGTGTTTATTCACTTGTCATTGCACGAGAGTGTGGCGGTAATAGGGATGCCCAGTCCCGAAATGAAAAAGAAATTTACTTTGTGTTGTCAAATAATAAATTCCTTGGAAAGTATTGGTATGGAAGGCACCCGTGGATACGGCTAGCCATGGATTGTGAAAGAATGGTGGAAAAAGGAATGAACTTTATTTTATGTTTGGGAACCGCCTATGATGTATCTAGCATGGAAAGTATTGGGAATTACTCGGTTATTTTCGTTGACGGGAAAAGCATGGCTCTCAAAATAAGTTATCTCTCAATTTAAGCTTTGAGCTCTGGCACCTCTACAAATATCTGCTTCCCTCTGCGAAGGGCCTATCTATTTACTTTTATGCAATTATTTTGAGTCTCCATCTTCTCTTATAAAGCACCAACTAGGGAGCACTATGATCATACTTGTGCATTGGATGTAGCTAATATTTGAGTGTGTTTCATGAATGGATCAATGATTGAGCATGATGGGCTAGGGATAACTTTCTTTAGTGTTGATATTTTGAAAGACATGGTTGCTGTTGATATGCTTGAGTATTGAAGTCTTCATGTCAAATATAGACTATTGCTTTGAACCATCTAAAAGTCCAAATGTCCATGCTACAAAAAAAAAGAATATGTGATGAACATGTTAGGCACCATTCCACATCAAAAATTCTGTTTTTGTCATTTAACTACTCGAGGACGAGCAGGAACTAAGCTTGGGGATGCTGATACGTCTCCAATGTATCTACAATTTTTTATTGTTCCGTGCTGTTATATTATCATTCTTGGATGTTTTACATTCATTTTAGCAACTTTATATCATTTTTTGGGACTAACCTATTGACATAGTGCCCGGTGCCAGTTGCTGTTTTTGCTTGTTTTTTACTTTGCAGAATATCCATATCAAACAGAGTCCAAATGCCACGAAACTTTTCAGAGATTTTTTTGGACCAGAAGACAACTTGGGAGCCAAGGAAGCACCAGAGGGGAGTCCCATGGGGCCCACCACCCACCTAGGCGTGCCAGAGGCCCCTGGCGCGCCCTGATGGGTGGTGGGTCCCATGGAGGTCTCCTCCATCGCCTCTCAGCTCTGTAAATACTCAGATATTCTAGAAACCCTAGGAGAGCGATCGAAACACAATTCCAGCCGCCGCGAGTTCCAGAACCACGAGATCCAAACTAGAGCCCTATTTCGACACTGTGCCAGAGGGGAACACGATCATGGAGGGGTTCATCATCCTCATTGGTGCTCCTTCGATGATGCGTGAGTAGTTCACCATAGACCTACGGGTCCGTAGGCAGTAGATAGGTAGATGGCTTCTTCTCTCTTTTTGATTCTAAATACAATGTTCTCCTCGATGTTCTTGGAGGTCTATTTGATGTAATGACTTTTTGCGACGTGTTTGTTGGGATCCGATGAAGTGCGAGTTTATGATCAGATCTATCTATAAATATTATTTGAGTTTTTTATCTCTTATATGCATGATTGTTATAGCCTCATATTTCTTCTCCGTATCTTTGGTTGAGTTAGGCCAACTAGATTGATTTTTCTTGCATTGGGAAGAGGTGCTTTGTGATGGGTTCGATCTTGCGGTGTCTTCACCTAGTGACAGAAGGGGTAGCGAGGCATGCATGTATCGTTGCTACTCCCTCCGTCCCAAAATTCTTGTCTTAGATTTGTCTAGATGCGGATGTATTTAATACTAAAACGTGGCTTGATACATCCGTATTTACAAATCTAAGACAAGAATTTTAGGACGTAGGGAGTATTAAGGATAAAAAGATGGGGTCTATTCCTACATGAATAGATCTTGTCTTCATCATGTCATCATTCTTATTGCATTACTCTGTTTCTCCATGAACTTAATACACTAGATGCATGCTGGATAGCGGTCGATGTGTGGAGTAATAGTAGCAGATGCATAATCGTTTTGGTCTACTAATCTTGGACGTGATGCCTATATACACGATCATTGCCTTGGATATCGTCATAATTATTTGCCCTTCTATCAATTGCCTAACAGTAATTTGTTTACCCACCGTATGCTATTTTCTCGAGAGAAGCCACTAGTGAAATCTACGTCCCCGGGGTCTATCTTTTATCATATTGTTTTAAGATATATTATTCCAAAAACCCCAAAATACCTTGCTGCACTTTTTCTTTACTTATTTTTTTGTGTTCTTGCTAGATCTATTTATCCAATCTCATACAATTTAATCTATCGTTTTACCGTGGAGGGATTGACAACCCCTCTTACGCGTTGGGTTGCAAGTATTTGTTCATTGTGTGTAGGTACCATTTACATAGTGTTGCTTGGTTCTCGTACTGGATTGATAACCATGGTTTCATAACTGAGGGAAGTACTTACCATAGTTGTGCTGCATCATCCCTTCCTCTTTGGGGAAATATCAACGCAGATTCAAGCTATCGTCAGTCGCCTCTACGAACGTCCTGGGCTGCGTGCTCTCCGCCCCCCTACGCCATGAGGCCGTGTCCAGGAGGATGGCCGTCCATGTCTATGATGACTACGAGACCGGATCGGCCCGGATCGATTAAGGATGGCAATTTTACCCATGGGTACTGAGGGAGTCCTGGATTAGGGGGTCCTCGGACAGCCGGACTATATACTTCTGCCGGACTATTGGACTATGAAGATACAAGATTCAAGACTTCGTCCCGTGTCCGGATGGGACTCTCCTTTGCGTGGAAGGCAAGCTTGGCAATTCGGATATGTAGATCTCCTCCCTTGTAACCGACTCTGTGTAACCCTAGCCCCCTCCGGTGTCTATATAAACCGGAGGGTTTAGTCCGTAGGACAACAACAATCATAACCATAGGCTAGCTTCTAGGGTTTAGCCTCTACGATCTCGTGGTAGATCAACTCTTGTAATACTCATATCATCAAGATCAATCAAGCAGGAAGTAGGGTATTACCTCCATCGAGAGGGCCCGAACCTGGGTAAACATTGTGTCCCCCGCCTCCTGTTACCATCCGCCTTAGATGCACAGTTCGGGACCCCCTACCCGAGATCCGCCGGTTTTGACACCGACATTGGTGCTTTCATTGAGAGTTCCACTGTGTCGTCGCGATAAAGGCTTGATGGCTCCTTCGATCATCGACAACGATGCGATCCAGGGTGAGGCTTTCCTCCCCGGACAAATCTTCGTATTCGACGGCTTCGTACTGCGGGCCAACTCGCTTGGCCATCTGGAGCAGATCGAAAGCTACGCCCCTGGCCATCAGGCCAGGTTTGGAAGCTTGAACTATATTGCCGACATCCGCGGAGACTTGATCTTCGACGGATTCAAGCCCATGTCAGGTGCGCCGCACAGTCACGATGAGCACGACTTAGCTCTGTCATCGGACGGTGTTCGGGAGATCACACATGTAGCTACTCCGGCCCTCAATCCGGAGCAGATCGTGCTGTCCAAGGACGGGTGGATAGACCCCGCCACGGAGGCCGCGTACTCAGCGGCGATAGAGCCGAATACTGACTTCACCTCCTACGAGACCTGTGTTGCCGGACACTCGGATTCGTCCCCGGCCACGGGCTCCGAATCGCCTACGTCCGTGCCTATCGAACCATATTGGGCACCGATCATGGAGTTTTCCTCCGTGGATATCTTTCAGCACTCGCCCCTGGGTGACGTGCTAAACTCATTAAGGTCTCTCTCCTTGTCCGGAGACCCTTGGCCGAACTATGTCTGGCTGGAGTGGGATGCAGACGACGAAAAAATTCGTTCCCCACCCACCACCCACTTAATAGCCACTGTCGACGACTTAACCGACATGCTCGATTTCGGCTCCGAAGACATCGACGGTATGGACGACGATGCAGGAGACGAACAGGAACCACCGCCCACAGGGCGCTGGACGGCCACCTCATCATATGATATATACATGGTGGACACCCCCAAAGAAGGCGATGGCGATAAGGCAACGGAGGATAATCCCTCCAAGAAGAAATCCAAGCACCGGCGTCAGCGATGCCGCTCTAAGTCCCGCCATAGCAAAAGCAGCGATACCAGCACAAGAGACAATAATGCTCCAGATAGTGCCGAAGACGAAGACAATCCCCTCCAGCCAGGCCTCGAGCGGGAGGATGGGCAAGCTAGCCCTCAGGAACAGGCAGCAGATGGAGAATCAGAGGTGACAATTACATGCCTCTCTCCGAAGACGAGGTAAGCCTCGGCAACGAAGAATTTATCGTGCCTGAGGATCCCGTCGAGCATGAGTGCTTCAAGCGCCGGCTTATAGCCACAACAAATAGCCTGAAGAAAAAGCAACAACAGCTTCGAGCTGATCAAGATCTGCTAGCGGATAGATGGACCGAGGTCCTGGCGGCCGAGGAATACGAACTCGAGCGCCCAACCAAAAGTTACCCAAAGCGCAGGCTGCTACCCCAACTCGAGGAGGAAGCATTAAAACCTACATTAACAGCGTATGATGCGGCTGATCGGCCACCTCGTGGCCGAGACAGAGTGGCATATCAACCCGAAGTCCAGCCCGCACCCCGTCGCCATTCAAACAAAAACACCAAGGCCCGGGGCAATACGCAGGACCTGCGAAACGTATTGGAAAACAAAGCATGACATACAAGATCGATCTACGGATCACGGGGGTGCACCCTAGCGCGTGACGATGATCGCCACGCCGGATATACTAAAAGCAAATCCGGCCGGGCTAAATGCAGCAGACAAGACTCATATGAACTGCGTCATGACATAGCCCGGCACAGAGGCGCCGCACACACCCTATGCTTCTCTGATGAAGTGATGGATCATGAATTCCCAGAAGGATTTAAACCCGTGAACATTGAATCATATGATGGTCCAACAGACCCCGCGGTATGGATTGAAGATTTCCTCCTCCACATCCACATGGCCCGCGGTGACGATCTACATGCCATCAAGTACCTCCCACTAAAACTCAAAGGACCGGCTCGGCATTGGCTGAATAGCTTGCCAGCAAACTCCATTGGCAGTTGGGAGAATCTGGAAGACGCATTCCTTGACAACTTCCAGGGCACTTATTGTTGGAAATATGCCCTAGAGGCAATAATAAAATGGTTATTATTGTATTTCCATGTTCATGATAATTGTCTATTGTTCATGCTATAATTGTATTAACTGGAAACCGTAATACATGTGTGAATACATAGACCACAACATGTCCCTAGTAAGCCTCTAGTTGACTAGCTCGTTGATCAATAGATGGTTATGGTTTCCTGACCATGGACATTGGATGTCATTGATAACGGGATCACATCATTAGGAGAATGATGTGATGGACAAGACCCAATCCTAAGCATAGCACAAGATCGTGTAGTTCGTTTGCTAAGAGCTTTTCTAATGTCAAGTATCATTTCCTTAGACCATGAGATTGTGCAACTCCCGGATACCCTAGGAATGCTTTGGGTGTACCAAACGTCACAACGTAACTGGGTGGCTATAAAGGTACACTACAGGTATCTCCGAAACTGTCTGTTGGGTTGGTACAAATCGAGACTGGGATTTGTCACTCCGTATGACGGAGAGGTATCTCTGGGCCCACTCGGTAATGCATCATCATAATGAGCTCAATGTGACTAAGTAGTTAGTCACGGGATCATGCATTACGGAACGAGTAAAGTGACTTGCCAGTAACGAGATTGAACGAGGTATTGGGATACCGACGATCGAATCTCGGGCAAGTAACATACCGATTGACAAAGGGAATTGTATACGGGATTGATTGAATTCCCGACATCGTGGTTCATCCGATGAGATCATCGTGGAACATGTGGGAGCCAATATGGGTATCCAGATCCCGCTATTGGTTATTTGCCGGAGAGGTGTCTCGGTCATGTCTGCATGGTTCCCGAACCCGTAGGGTCTACACACTTAAGGTTCGGTTACGCTAGAGTTGTTATGGGAAATAGTATGTGGTTACCGAAGGTTGTTCGGAGTCCCGGATGAGATCCCGGACATCACGAGGAGTTCCGGAATGGTCCGGCGGTGAAGATTGATATATTGGACGAAGGGTATTGGAGTCCGGAAGTGTTCCGGGGGTACCAGGCTATGGCCAGCATGACTGAAAGGTGTTTCGGGAGCCCCGGCAAGTGTTGGAGGGCCTCATGGGCCAAAGGGGAAGGGGCAAACCAGCCCACTAAGGGGTGGTGCGCCCCCCACACCCTTTCCCACGTTACTTGGGGAGGTGGGGCGCCTCCACCTGGCTTGGGAGGCAAGCCTCCACCTGCTTGGCTTGGGGGGCAAGTCTCCCTAGGATTTTCCCTAGGGAGATCCAATCTGCTTGGCCGCCGCCCCCTAGGGGAAACCCTAGGGCGCCTCCCCCTCTCCCCTTGCCCCTATATATAGTGGAGGGGTGGGAGGGCAGCCGCACCTCTTCCCTGGCGCAGCCCTCCCTCCTCATACACCTCCTCCTCCTCCTCCGTAGTGCTTAGCGAAGCTCTGCCGGAGAACCACGAGCTCCATTGCCACCACGCCGTCGTGCTGCTGGAGTTCTCCCTCAACTTCTCCTCTCCCCTTGCTGGATCAAGAAGGAGGAGACGTCCCCGGGCTGTACGTGTGTTGAACGCGGAGGCGCCGTCCGTTCGGCGCTAGATCGGATCTTCCGCGATTTGAATCGCCGCGAGTACGACTCCATCAACCGCGTTCTTGTAACGCTTCCGCTTAGCGATCTTCAAGGGTATGAAGATGCACTCCCTCTCTCTCGTTGCTAGCATCTCCTAGATTGATCTTGGTGACACGTAGGAAAATTTTGAATTATTGCTACGTTCCCCAACAGTGGCATCATGAGCTAGGTCTATGCGTAGATTCTATGCACGAGTAGAACACAAAGTAGTTGTGGGCGATGATTTGTTCAATTTGCTTACCGTTACTAGTCTTATCTTGATTCGGCGGCATTGTGGGATGAAGCGGCCCGGACCGACCTTACACGTACTCTTACGTGAGACAGGTTCCACCGACTGACATGCACTTGATGCATAAGGTGGCTAGCGGGTGTCTGTCTCTCCCACTTTAGTCGGATCGGATTCGATGAAGAGGGTCCTTATGAAGGGTAAATAGCAATTGGCATATCACCGTTGTGGCTTTTGCGTAGGTAAGAAACGTTCTTGCTAGAAACCCATAGCAGCCACGTAAAACATGCAACAACAATTAGAGGACGTCTAACTTGTTTTTGCAGGGTATGCTATGTGATGTGATATGGCCAAAAGGATGTGATGAATTATATATGTGATGTATGAGATTGATCATGTTCTTGTAATAGGAATCACGACTTGCATGTCGATGAGTATGACAACCGGCAGGAGCCATAGGAGTTGTCTTAATTTATTGTATGACCTGCGTGTCAATGAAAAACGCCATGTAATTACTTTACTTTATTGCTAACCGTTAGCCATAGTAGTAGAAGTAATAGTTGGCGAGACAACTTCATGAAGACACGATGATGGAGATCATGATGGAGATCATGGTGTCATGCCGGTGACGAAGGTGATCATGCCGCGCCTCGAAGATGGAGATCAAAAGGCGCAAGATGATATTGGCCATATCATGTCACTTTATGATTTGCATGTGATGTTTGTCATGTTTACATCTTATTTGCTTAGAACGACGGTAGCATAAATAAGATGATCCCTCACTAAAATTTCAAGAGATGTGTTCCCCCTAACTGTGCACCGTTGCGAAGGTTCGTTGTTTCGAAGCACCACGTGATGATCGGGTGTGATAGATTCTAACGTTCGCATACAACGGGTGTAAGCCAGATTTACACATGCGAAACACTTAGGTTGACTTGACGAGCCTAGCATGTACAGACATGGCCTCGGAACACAAGAGACCGAAAGGTCGAACATGAGTCGTATAGTAGATACGATCAACATGGAGATGTTCACCGATGATGACTAGTCCGTCTCACGTGATGATCGGACACGGCCTAGTTGACTCGGATCATGTATCACTTAGATGACTAGAGGGATGTCTATCTGAGTGGGAGTTCATTAAATAATTAGATGAACTTAATTATCATGAACATAGTCAAAAGGTCTTTGCAAATTATGTCGTAGCTTACGCTTTAGTTCTACTGTTTAAGATATGTTCCTAGAGAAAATTTAGTTGAAAGTTGATAGTAGCAATTATGCGGACTGGGTCCGTAAACTGAGGATTGTCCTCATTGCTGCACAGAAGGCTTATGTCCTTAATGCACCGCTCGGTGTGCTGAACCTCGAGCGTCGTTTGTGGATGTTGCGAACATCTGACATACACGTTTTGATGACTACGTGATAGTTCAGTGCGTAATGTTGAACGGTTTAGAATTGAGGCACCGAAGACATTTTGAAACGTCGCGGAACATATGAGATGTTCCAAGAGCTGAAATTGGGATTTTAGGCTCGTGCCCACGTCAAGAGGTATGAGACCTCTGACAAGTTTCTTAAGCCTGCAAACTAAGGGAGAAAAGCTCAACCGTTGAGCATGTGCTCAGATTGTCTGAGTACTACAATCGCTTGAATCGAGTGGGAGTTAATCTTCCAGATGAGATAGTGATGGTTCTCCAAAGTCACTGCCACCAAGCTACTAGAGCTTCGTGATGAACTATAACTCAGGGATAGATATGATGATCCTTGAGCTATTCGCGATGTTTGACACCACGAAAGTAGAAATCAAGTAGGAGCATCAATTGTTGATGGTTAGTAAAACCACTAGTTTCAAGAAGGGCAAGGGAAAGAAGGGATACTTCATGAAACGGCAAATCAGTTGCTGCTCTAGTGAAGAAACCCAAGGTTGAACCCAAACCCGAGACTAAGTGCTTCTGTAATGAGGGGAACGGTCACTGAAGCAGAACTACCCTAGATACTTGGTAGATGAGAAGGTAGGCAAGGTCGACAGAAGTATATTGGATATACATTATATTAATGTGTACTTTACTAGTACTCCTAGTAGCACCAGGGTATTAGATACCGGTTCGGTTGCTAAGTGTTGGTAACTCGAAATAAAAGGCTACGGAATAAACGGAGACTAGCTAAAGGTGAGATGACGATATGTGTTGGAAGTGTTTCCAAGGTTGATGTGATCAAGCATCGCATGCTCCCTCTACCATCGAGATTGGTGTTAAACCTAAATAATTGTTATTTGGTGTTTGCGTTGAGCATAGACATGATTGGATTATGTTTATCGCAATACGGTTATTCATTTAAGGAGAATAATGGTTACTCTGTCTATTTGAATAATACCTTCAATGGTCTTGCACCTAAAATGAATGGTTTATTGAATCTCGATCGTAGTGATACACATGTTCATGCCAAAAGATATAAGATAGTAATGATAGTACCACATACTTGTGGCACTGCCACTTGAGTCATATTGGTATAAAACGCATGAAGAAGCTCCATGTTGATGGATCTTTGGACTCACTCGTTTTTGAAAAGATTGAGACATGCGAACCATGTCTATTAGTATATATGCATGAAGAAAGTCCATACAGATGGATCGTTTGGACTCACTTGATTTTGAATCACTTGAGACATGCAAATCATACCACATGGGCAAGATGACTGAAAGGCCTCGTTTTCAGTAAGATGGAACAAGAAAGCAACTTGTTGGAAGTAATACATTTTGATGTGTGCAGTCCAATGAGTGCTGAGGCATGCAGTGGATATCGTTATGTTCTTACTTCACAGATGATTTGAGTAGATGCTGAGTATATTTACTTGATGAAACACAAGTCTGAATTATTGAAAGGTTCAAGTAATTTCAGAGTGAAGTTGAAGATCGTCGTGACAAGAGGATAAAATGTCTGTGATATGATCATAGAGATGAATATCTGAGTTACGAGTTTGGCACACAATTAAGAAATTGTGGAAATTGTTTCACGACTAATACCGCCTGGAACACCATAGTGTGATGGTGTGTCCGAACATCATAACTGCACCCTATTGGATATGGTGCATACCATGATGTCTCTTATCGAATTACCACTATCGTTTATGGGTTAGGCATTAGAGACAACCGCATTCACTTTAAATAGGGCACCACGCAATTCCGTTGAGACGACACCGTATGAACTATGGTTTAGAGAAACCTAAGCTGTCGTTTCTTAAAAGTTTGGGGCTGCGACGCTTATGTGGAAAAGTTTCAGGCTGATAAGCTCGAACCCAAAGCGGATAAATGCATCTTCATAGAATACCCAAAACAGTTGGGTATACCTCCTATTTCAGATCCGGAAGCAAAGTGATTGTTTCTAGAAACAGGTCCTTTCTCGAGGAAAAGTTTCTCTCGAAAGAATTGAGTGGGAGGATGGTGGAGACTTGATGAGGTTATTGAACCATGACTTCAACTAGTGTGTAGCAGGGCACAGGAAGTTGTTCCTGTGGCACCTACACCAATTGAAGTGGAAGCTTATGATAGTGATCATGAAACTTCGGATCAAGTCACTACCAAACCTCGTAGGACGACAAGGATGCATGCTACTTCAGAGTGGTACGTAATCCTGTCTTGGAAGTCATGTTGCTAGACAACAATGAACCTACGAGCTATGGAGAAGCGATGATGGGCCCGGATTCCGACGAATGGCTCGAGGCCATAAAATCCGAGAGAGGATCCATGTATAAAAACAAAGTGTAGACTTTGGAAGAACTACTTGATGGTCGTAAGGCTGTTGGGTGCAGATGGATTTTAAAAGGAAGACAGACAATGATGGTAAGTGTCACCATTAAGAAAGCTCGACTTGTCGTTAAGATGTTTTCCGGCAAGTTCAAGGAGTTGACTGCGATGAGACTTTCTCACTCGTAGCGATGCTAAGAGTCTGTTGGAATTATATTAGCAGTTACTGCATTATTTATGAAATCTTGCAGATAGGATGTCAAAACATTGTTTCCTCGACGATTTTCTTGAGGAAAGGTTGTATGTGATACAACCAGAAGGTTTTGTCAATCCTGAAAGATGCTAACAAGTATGCAAAGCTCCAGCAATCCTTCTAAGGATTGGAGTAAGCATCTCGGAGTTGGAATGTACGCTTTGATGAGATGATCAAAGATTTTGGGTTTATACAAAGTTTATGAGAAACTTGTATTTCCAAAGAAGTGAGTGGGAGCACTATAGAATTTTTGATGAGTATATGTTGTTAACATATTGTTGATCAGAAATGATGTAGAATTTCTGGAAAACATACAGGGTTATTTGAAAAGTGTTTTTCAATGCAAAACCTGGATTAAGCTACTTGAACATTGAGCATCAAGATCTATAAGGATAGATCGAAAACGCTTAATAGTACTTTCAAATGAATGCATACCGTGACAGGATTTTGAAGGAGTTCAAAATAGATCAGCAAAGAAGGAGTTCTTGGCTGTGTTACAAGGTGTGAGTATTGAGTAAGACTCAAGACCTGACCACGGCAGAAGAGAGAGAAAGGACGAAGGTCGTCCCCTATGCTTTAGACGTAGGCTCTACAGTATGCTATGCTGTGTACCGCACCTGAAGTGTACCTTGCCATGAGTCAGTCAAGGGGTACAAGAGTGATCCAGGAATGGATCACATGATAGCGGTCGAACTTATCCTTAGTAACTAGTGGACTAAGGAATTTTCTCGATTATGGAGGTGGTGAAAGAGTTCGTCGTAAAGGGTTGCGTCGATGCAAACTTTGACACTATCCGGATGACTCTGAGTAGTAAACCGGATTCGTATAGTAGAGCAGTTATTTGGAATAGCTCCAAGTAGCGCGTGGTAGCTGCATCTACAAGATGACATAGAGATTTGTAAAGCACACACGGATCTGAAAGGTTCAGACCCGTTGACTAATAACCTCTCTCACAAGCGAGATATGAACAAACCCCATGGGTGTTGGATTCATTACAATCACATAGTGATGTGAACTAGATTATTGACTCTAGTGCAAGTGGGAGACTGTTGGAAATATGCCCTAGAGGCAATAATAAAATGGTTATTATTGTATTTCCTTGTTCATGATAATTGTCTATTGTTCATGCTATAATTGTATTAACTGGAAACCGTAATACATGTGTGAATACATAGACCACAACATGTCCCTAGTAAGCCTCTAGTTGACTAGCTCGTTGATCAATAGATGGTTATGGTTTCCTGACCATGGACATTGGATGTCATTGATAACGGGATCACATCATTAGGAGAATGATGTGATGGACAAGACCCAATCCTAAGCATAGCACAAGATCGTGTAGTTCGTTTGCTAAGAGCTTTTCTAATGTCAAGTATCATTTCCTTAGACCATGAGATTGTGCAACTCCCGGATACCGTAGGAATGCTTTGGGTGTACCAAACGTCACAACGTAACTGGGTGGCTATAAAGGTGCACTACAGGTATCTCCGAAAGTGTCTGTTGGGTTGGCACGAATCGAGACTGGGATTTGTCACTCCGTATGACGGAGAGGTATCTCTGGGCCCACTCGGTAATGCATCATCATAATGAGCTCAATGTGACTAAGTAGTTAGTCACGGGATCATGCATTACGGAACGAGTAAAGTGACTTGCCGGTAACGAGATTGAACGAGGTATTGGGATACCGACGATCGAATCTCGGGCAAGTAACATACCGATTGACAAAGTGAATTGTATACGGGATTGATTGAATCCCCGACATCGTGGTTCATCCGATGAGATCATCATGGAACATGTGGGAGCCAATATGGGTATCCAGATCCCGCTATTGGTTATTGGCCGGAGAGGTGTCTCGGTCATGTCTGCATGGTTCCCGAACCCGTAGGGTCTACACACTTAAGGTTCGGTGACGCTAGAGTTGTTATGGGAAATAGTATGTGGTTACCGAAGGTTGTTCGGAGTCCCGGATGAGATCCCGGACATCACGAGGAGTTCCAGAATGGTCCGGCGGTGAAGATCGATATATTGGACGAAGGGTATTGGAGTCCGGAAGTGTTCCGGGGGTACCAGGCTATGGCCAGCATGACCGAAAGGTGTTTCGGGAGCCCCGGCAAGTGTTGGAGGGCCTCATGGGCCAAAGGGGAAGGGGCAAACCAGCCCACTAAGGGGTGGTGCGCCCCCACACCCTTTCCCACGTTACTTGGGGAGGTGGGGCGCCTCCACCTGGCTTGGGAGGCAAGCCTCCACCTGCTTGGCTTGGGGGGCAAGTCTCCCTAGGATTTTCCCTAGGGAGATCCAATCTGCTTGGCCGCCGCCCCTAGGGGAAACCCTAGGGCGCCTCCCCCTCTCCCCTTGCCCCTATATATAGTGGAGGGGTGGGAGGGCAGCCGCACCTCTTACCTGGCGCAGCCCTCCCTCCTCATACACCTCCTCCTCCTCCTCCGTAGTGCTTAGCGAAGCTCTGCCGGAGAACCACGAGCTCCATTGCCACCACGCCGTCGTGCTGCTGGAGTTCTCCCTCAACTTCTCCTCTCCCCTTGCTGGATCAAGAAGGAGGAGACGTCCCCGGGCTGTACGTGTGTTGAACGCGGAGGCGCCGTCCGTTCGGCGCTAGATCAGATCTTCCGCGATTTGAATCGCTGCGAGTATGACTCCATCAACCGCGTTCTTGTAACGCTTCCGCTTAGAGATCTTCAAGGGTATGAAGATGCACTCCCTCTCTCTCGTTGCTAGCATCTCCTAGATTGATCTTGGTGACACGTAGGAAAATTTTGAATTATTGCTACGTTCCCCAACACTTATGTGCGACCACCTGATGCTGATGACTTGAGTCACATAACCCAGCAGCCAGGGGAATCGGCCAGGAAATTCTGGACCCGGTTCCTAACTAAAAAGAACCAAATTGTCGACTGTCTGGATGCCGAGGCCCTAGCGTCATTTAAGCATAACATCCGTGACGAGTGGCTCGCCCGACACCTCGGCCAAGAGAAGCCGAAGTCCATGGCAGCCCTCACGACACTCATGACCCGCTTTTGCGTGGGCGAAGACAGCTGGCTGGCTCGCATCAATAACACATAAAGAAATCCTGGCAATTCAGATGCCAAAGATAGCAACGGCAGACCACGTCGCAACAGACACAAGCGCCGCAACAACGGCGACAACGCCGAAGACACGTCAGTCAATGCCAGATTCAGTGGCTCTAAATCCGGTCAGCGGAAAAAGCCGTTCAAAAGAAGCAATCCGGGCTCGTCTAGTTTGGACCGCATACTCGATCGCTCGTGTCAGATTCACGGCACCCCCGATAAGCCAGCCAATCACACCAACAGAGAATGCTGGGTGTTCAAGCAGGCCGGCAAGTTGAATGCCGAAAACAAGGAAAAGGGGCTGCATAGCAACGACGAGGAGGAGCCCCGGCCGCCGAACACAGGAGGACAGAAGAAGTTTCCTCCACAAGTGAAAACGGTGAACATGATATACGCAACCCATATTCCCAAGCGGGAACGGAAGCGTGCACTAAGGGACGTCTATGCGATGGAGCCAGTCGCCCCAAAGTTCAACCCATGGTCCTCTTGTCCGATCACTTTCGATCATAGGGACCATCCCACTAGTATCCGTCATGGCGGTTCTGCCGCATTGGTCCTTTATCCCATCATTGACGGATTTCACCTCACTCGAGTCCTTATGGACGGTGGCAGCAGCCTGAACCTGCTCTATCAGGATACAATGCGCAAAATGGGTATAGACCCCTCAAGGATCAAACCCACAAAAACCACCTTTAAAGGTGTCATACCAGGTGTAGAGGCCTGTTGCACGGGCTCAATCACACTGGAAGTGGTCTTCGGATCTCCGGACAACTTCCGAAGCGAGGAATTAATCTTCGATATCGTCCCCTTCGGTAGTGGCTATCACGCACTGCTCGGACGAACCGCATTTGCTAGATTCAATGCGGTACCGCATTATGCATACCTCAAGCTCAAAATGCCAGGACCTCGCGGGGTTATAACAGTTAATGGAAACATAGAACGCTCGCTCCGCACAGAGGAGCACACTGCGGCCCTCGCAGCGGAAGTACAAAGCAGCCTTCTGAGGACAACCGCCAATTCGGCGAAGAAGCCACTGGAAACCTTCAAGCGAATCCGGAGTACCCTGCAACAGGATCACCAGGCACGTTTCAAGCTCACCTAGCAATTCGGCCTCCGTCCTAGTCCCAGTCAAGCGGCGAAATTTGTGCCGCGCGTACATAATTACGCACTCAAGATACCATGGGCACGGGCGGAGGCACGGCCCACAATGCGGCTCAACCGCCTCAGGGCCCGTACATCTTTATCATTTTCTCTCTTTCAGGACCCTACTCTCTGGAAGCTCTTTCCGACAGCCTGATCATTGACCCATTACGGGAAGGAAATACCAAGGAAGCAAGACGCTCTGACGTACAAGGGAATCCCCAGGTGGTCTCTGATAATGATCGGTATACCTGTTTTACATACCCATACGCAGCTTGCCCTTGGATAGGACATGTCAAATAGTCCTATTTTTTGCTTATTGCACTACTTGTATCCGTACGCTTTGACGTATTATTTAAATAACAATGCATAGCGTTAGCCTATTATTGCATTTCCTTTTCTTTTTTCCTTATCTGCTTATTTACGAAAAATTGCACCCGTACACTCTGGTACGACCAGTGCGCCAGGGGCTTCAGTGTACCCCATAACACGGCGTGAAAAGTCCGAACACTTTCGACAGTGCGGCACCCCGAACTTATAGCATTATATGCATCAGCTCCGAATCATGTCTTGGGTCAATAGTTGGGTTTGCCCGGCTCCCATGTTTTGGTACCTTACGTTCCGCTATATCGGCTAAGGTAGCACTGGGAGAACTACTGCGATTGTGTCCCGGTTCTTACGGACGAGCACCTCAGTAGAGAAAGCCGAAAACTAACTGTCATGATGCGGCGAGAGCTGGTCGGTGTTCGAGAGGTCTCAAGTCCTTAAAGACTTCTTCCGCTTCGGGTGAGGAGTCGGCCTTGTCCGATTTAGGCGTATATAGCGCCCCAAATTCGGCCTTCCGAATACTAGGGGCTTCGCCAAAATTTAAAACTGTAGACTTCTATGGCTAAGTGAGAGTGATAAAGCTTTATAGTCCGATTGCCTGGTTCGTTGTGCTGAACACCTCCTTCGAAGGACCCAAAATTGGGATAAAGAGTGATCAGGTTTATCCCGAACACCTCAGTACTAGTTACATGGGGGCAGAAGCCGACGACTGGCCAACTCTCCGATTTTATAAACGGCTGCACATAAGGTAATATTTTAAATTAACAAGCATTGCATAGCGCAGATGAACTTGTTTCATATTACAGGATCACATGAGTACATTCATTCAAATATTACATCCTTAGCACATTCCTCCGCCACAAGGCAAGCACCCTTCAGGACACTGTCATAATACTTTTCGGGGTGGCGATGCTCCTTGCCCTCCGGCGGCCCTTCCTTCACCAGCTTTTCG
Organism: Triticum aestivum; assembly: GCF_018294505.1. NCBI lineage: Eukaryota > Viridiplantae > Streptophyta > Magnoliopsida > Poales > Poaceae > Triticum > Triticum aestivum. Next base: position 17,668,950 of record NC_057811.1, read on the forward strand.
GCGTCCAACTTCGCCAGTGCACTTTTTTTTTGACAGAAAGACTATAAGGGAACCCCTTACAGTATAATTGGTGCAACAAACCCAAATTGCAAGTACCATGCCTTGAACCTGGGTGGGTGGAAAGGCATCAGCCCCTTCCCACCACTAGGCTATGCCTTAGTCTGCCGCCAGTGCACTTTCGCCCGGGCAAAGGCCCTGCGATGCAGACGGGCCGCTTTATGACTTCAAACCGTGGGCATGCATTCACAAGCCGCCTTACCAGACCGAAGTAGCTACCAGGCAGGGGCTCGCCAGGCCACATCCGGACTATAAGACCCTTCATGGCCTATTCGGCCGCCTTGTGAAGCTCGACTAGTTGCTTCAACTGGTCGCTCAAGGGCATCGGATGTTTGGTCCCAGTATGCTGAGACCAGAACAACTTCTCCATCGAGCTCCCCTCCTCGGCCCGGTAGAACTCCGCGGCATCCGACACACTGTGGGGTAGATCTGCGAACGCTCCTGGAGAGCTCCGAACTCGGGTAAGTAAAAGGAAAGTTTCCTTCACATGCTTGCTTTGCATAATGAATGCCTTACCCGCCGCTATCTTCTTAACCGCCTGAATCTCCTGGAGGGCCTTTTGGGCTTCGGCCTTGGCATGCTGTGCGTTTTCGAGGGCCTTCGCAAGCTCGGACCCTTGCGTCTTAGAGTCATGCTCCAAGGACTATTATTTCTTGACGAAAGCCTGGAGCTCTTGCTGCACCTCGCCGACTCGGGCCTCTTGCTTCTCTCGCTCGATGCGCTCCTTGGCCGCTTTGTCTTCGGCCTCGGACAGCGCCTTCTTTAGGGCCGCCACTTCGGTCGTGGCCCCTAGCAAAATTCATGACGATCCTATTATTCAACAACCACATTTTTCTTTATCAATATACAGACGGGGTATCACTTACCTTTGTTCTCTTCGAGCTGCCTCTTGGTAAGGCCGAGCTCTTCCTTGGACCGCTCAAGGTCCCGCTTCAGTGCGGCGACCTCTGCAGTACGAGCGACAACGGCCAGCAGTGAAGCCTGCTTATTCACATAGACACATTCTGATTAGACTCCTGCGATTATTATTTGATCCTCTATTCGGCCTTTCTTCGCGAACGCCAAATAGAGAATCAGGGGCTACTGTCTATGCTGTAACATTTTCTTATAATTTGATTACTTACCTCAAAGCCTGTTAGGAGGCTGGCACAGGCTTCAGTCAGTCCGCTCTTGGCGGACTGAACCTTCTTGACCATCGCACTCATAACAGTGCGGTGCTCTTCGTCAATGGAAGAGCCGCGAAGCGCTTCCAGCAAGTTGTCCGATGCCTCTGGATGGACAGAGGCCATCGGCACAGACGGCTTGCCCCCCTTAGCAAGGGGTTGCCTGACAGAATCCGGAACCACTGGAGGTTCCGGTGTAGTATTCGGCTGGGGGCTAGACTTGCTGCCCCCGGCGTTAGGGCCCAGGGGAGTCTTGCCCCTCGTGCGCCCAACGCCTGGAATGTTGCCTTGGGGCGCCTCCGAAACTGTCTCCCCTTGATTCAGTGCCCTTTGAGACAACACCTCGGCGTTGTCCATAGGGCGGGGGGAGGAGGCGGTCGGGAGTGAATTGCTGTTCATATCCGACGGGCCCAAAGAATCATCCGAAGACGATACGTCGATATGGGCTCGGGATGGACTGCATAATCATGTTCGGCGTGATAAGAAGCAATAAAATAGAACATACCAAGAACTATTATGGAATCCGGATACTCACAACTTCGCCAGGGGCTTGTCCCTGGGTAACCACTCCTCGTCGCTGAGAGCGGCCGTCGTGGAGCAGTCCGGAAGGAGGGTCCTTCCCTTCTTGGACCCTTTGGCCTCCCCTGATGGGGCGGCCTTCCTTTTCCTGTCCCCCCGGCCGTGGGAGGATTTTCCTCTTCCTCCTCCTCGTCTTCGTGGGAGGAGTGCGCCTCAGTGTTTTCGGACGATGAGTCCGATATAACCTTGCGCCGGAGACCTTTCCTGGTCCCCGTGGCCTTCTTCTTGGCCTTCTTCTCCGGTGCCTCATAAGGCGCTAGAACCAGCATCTCCGTTAGGAGAGCATCTGCTGGATCTTTGGGTAGGGGGGCTGGACAATCGATCTGCTCCGCTGTCGCTACCCAGTCTTGTTAAATGGCGTGGAGGCTTAGATCCCACACATGCTTATACGAGGGAAAGAAACATCTTATGAGATATAAAAGACTTACCGGATTGGCAGGGCGCTTTGCGCTGAGTCTGCGATCCTCGGTAAGGGGAGGAGGTACCTCGGCGCCCTTGAACATCACCTTCCAGACGTCCTTGTGCGTCGTGTCAAAAAGCTCTCGCAGCATCTGGTGCTCGGCTGGGTCAAACTCCCACATATTGAATGCCCGTCTTTGACACGGGAGGATTCGACGGCAGAGCATGACCTGGACCACGTTGACAAGCTTGATTTTCTTGCTTATCATATTCTTGACACATTTTTGTAGTCCGGTCAGCTCCACCGACGAACCCCAGGACAGGCCCTTCTCTTTCCAGGAGGTGAGCCGCATGGGGATGCCGGATCGAAATTCGGGGGCCGCCACCTAGTTGGTGTCGCGCGGCTCGGTGATGTAGAACCACCCCGATTGCCACCCCTTCACGGTCTCCACATATGAGCCTTCGAGCCAGGTGACATTGGGCATTCTGCCCACCATGGCACCTCTGCACTCCGCCTGCTGTCCGACCACCACCTTTGGTTTCACATTGAAGGTCTTCAGCCATAGGCCGAAGTGGGGCTTGATCCAAAGGAAGGCCTCCCACATGACAATAAACGCCGAGATGTTGAGGATGAAATTGGGGGCCAGATCATGGAAATCTAGCCCATAGTAAAACATGAGCCCGCGGACGAATGGGTGGAGGGGAAATCCCAGTCCGTGGACGAAGTGGGTAAGGAATACGACCCTCTCATGAGGTTCTAGAGTAGGGACGATCTGCCCCGCGTCTGGGAGCCAGTGCGTGATATCTGCGGCTAGGTATCCGGCTTCCCGGAGCTTCATAATGTCCCCCTCCGTAACGGAGGAGACCATCCACTTGCCTCCCGCTCCGGACATGTTTGGAGTGGTTTTGCGGAGAAAATGCGAACTTGGGCGCTGGAGCTCGAGTGCGTGAGAATGGATGGGCAGGGAAGAAGAAGGCGTGGGTGAAAAAGAGAAGTCCTTGTCCCTTTATAAAGGCGGAGGAAACTGTGCGCCTCCTCACCTGCCTGGTAAACTCGCTTATTCCCCAAGCGCCGTGATTAATGGCACGGTTGGGTTACCCACACCCGTATTGATGAGAATCCCGTGATAAGGGGACACGATCTCTGCTTTGACAAGACGTGCCAAGAAAACCGCCTCGCAATATGTGCAGTAGCTGGTTGAGAAAAACGGTTCGGATAATGACCGGACCACGGCGTGATGTCACGTTGTCAGCAGATCAGATTTGTGGAAATATTATACTCTCTACGGTGGTATGTGGAATTTGTTTTGCAGAGCCGGACATGATCCTAGTGTTCAAAATCTTCTATGGAGTATTCGGAGGAGGAACCCGCCTTGCAATGCCGAAGACAATCTGCATGCCGGACTCATCGTCATTGAAGCCTGGTTCAAGGGCTACTGAGGGAGTCCTGGATTAGGGGGTCCTCGGACAGCCGGACTATATACTTCTGCCGGACTGTTGGACTATGAAGATACAAGATTCAAGACTTCGTCCCGTGTCCGGATGGGACTCTCCTTTGCGTGGAAGGCAAGCTTGGCGATTCGGATATGTAGATCTCCTCCCTTGTAACCGACTCTGTGTAACCCTAGCCCCCTCCGGTGTCTATATAAACCGGAGGGTTTAGTCCGTAGGACAACAACAATCATAACCATAGGCTAGCTTCTAGGGTTTAGCCTCTACGATCTCGTGGTAGATCAACTCTTGTAATACTCATATCATCAAGATCAATCAAGAAGGAAGTAGGGTATTACCTCCATCGAGAGGGCCCGAACCTGGGTAAACATTGTGTCCCCCGCCTCCTGTTACCATCCGCCTTAGACGCACAGTTCGGGACCCCCTACCCGAGATCCGCCGGTTTTGACACTGACAGGTACGGCTACCCGTGGATACCGTACCCGCATGGGTAGGGTATGGGTACAATTTTATACCCATGGGTAGTATCCATACCCTACCCGTTAAGTCATGGGTAGGGCACAGGTATAGCCTTATACCCATGGATATACCCATACCCTACCCATTTATATTGACATGTTACTTGTGAGATGTTATTTGGTGAAATGTGTCGTGAGCTTGTGAACCCATGTTAAAGTTATCTGTCAGTTTTAATTGAGATGATTATCTTGTACTCATATATATGTTCTTGAGTTGAGATAAATATTTTTCTTATCAAATGTGCTATGAATGAATGTAAAATTATCAATAACTTGTGTATTGTTTGATCTACCCGTTGGGTACCCAATGGGTATGGTTACCCGTCGGGTATGGGTACGGGTAAAGTTTCATACCCATGGGTACGGGTATGAATAGAATTTTGTACCCATTAACTACAGGGGTATGGGTATGGTATTTCTCTAACCGCCCCATACCCTACCCACTGACCGATGCTGCATCGAGGCCAGTGCTCCGTCTTCTTGCCGCCGGTCGCCACCGTCATCTCCATCGATTCACCGCACTCCGACCACGCCAAACTCCCCTGAGTCCCCTCTTGACCTCGTTGTGAGCCCTACTTTTTCTGTCCCCACTTAACCCTGCTCCTCCCCGCGGCCGGTAGCACCAGATTCACCGAAGGCTGCCGCCGGTCGCCGCCGGCCGCCGCCTTGGCTCGTTGCTCCGGCCACTTCTGGCCACCCCCGCACGAACTACTTGCACCGTTGCATGCGCCTTATCGTGCTGGTTCTTTGGGTGGTCATGGAGGACCATTTGGTCGCCAGAGCATCGTTTCCGTGCGTCGCCACCGTCCCCTATGTTCGCCGGAGCACGCTGGCGTTTAAATCCGGCGATAGGTCATCGCCAGGTGGACCCCACTCGTCAGGGGATTAGATTAGGGGCACTAATACCTGCTTAGCCACTAACCCGGGGCCTAAACCCCACTTACCGTTGGGGCCCTTTTGCTAACCAAGAATAATTAACCCCCCTGTTAATTAGTGGCCTCTGTGACACCTGGGGCCCGCTTGTAAGTTTGACCAGTCACCGGTCAAAGCTGACTGGGCTGCTGACTAGGTCATCTGCTGACTGGCAGTTGACCCAGTCAATTGGGCCCACAGTCAGCCTCTGTGTTGTACAACTGGGTACAGTTTTGGGTGTACTTAGCATTTTAGCCAATGATTTTTGAATTAAAATAAATTCCAGTAATTCCAGAATATTTTTTAAAACTTTGAAAAATCATATTAATTCAACCGTAACTTGGATGAAAACAATTTATATATGAAAGTTGCTCAGAAAAATGTAATGAATCTGAATATGCCATCCGCATACCTGCCACACCCCTCTAACATGATAAACATCGATGATTCACGCCTAGGTCAATATATCGAAAAACATCTGGGGCCGAGAAAATATCGCCGGATATTTCCCCCCTTCTTTTAAACTGCATAGTAATGCATTAGGACATATCACCAACACATTCTGCCCTGGCATGCATCTGTGTTGCATTTGTTTGCTCTATTTTTTATTTGTTTCTCCTTCGTTGCTTCTTTTCCAGTAGACCCCGAGACCGCAGATGATCTGGTGACTGTCTACTTTGATGAAGATCTGTTTTGTCTGCAGAGCTTCCAGGCAAGCAAACCCCCCTTAATCATTTCTATATCACCCATTCCTTCTCTCTCATGCTTGCATCAGAATTTGCTACTGTAATTGATTGCTCCTATTCTAATGTATGGCCTGATTTTGTAACCTGCTATTGTTACCTTAGCTGTTATCCTATATGCTTAGTATAGGTTGGTTAGTGATCCATCAGTGACCCCTCACCTTGTCCATGTTGCCCCCGCTGTATCACCGATGGCTCGATCAACGTGATCGACGTCCTGAGCCCAACACATCACCTCACGCCCCCTTAGTTGTACGACTCTGCAGAGCTACTATCGAGTGCTGAGGGTGATGCCTCATAACGCACTCCTGATGATAACTCTGCAGTGTAGCTAATCGGTCGTGGTCTACGGAGGTTGATTCCTCCTTCACCACTCCCGATGACGACTTTGTCGTGCAACACCTCAAGTGTGAACCCTTCGAGGGTGATTCCTCTAAGTTCACCTTGAGGGTTACATCGAGTAGGAATCCATTGAGGGTGATTCCTCGGGTTTCCCCTTGATGTTATGGACACACGGTTACTTTAACTTTACCCCAGAACCATGTGAAGTCAGGTCGGCCCCGAGGGGTACCAGCGAGTGATGTGGAGTCGGTTTGACCATGAGGGTACCCACGAGATAATTACGCGGCACATCCTGTCATTCTTAGCCCTTGTCATAAGTCCTCGAGACGGGGCGATGAGACCACAGATCGTGGATCATTGATCGTCTCCACGCGCTCCCAAGACACTAACGGTTTGGATATGTGATACGAGTAGGCCTCTGGCCTTTTCGCACTAACCACCACGCGGGAATAAGTATGGGCACTCTACGTCGTACGTTTCTCTGAAAGCTCTTCTGACGTCAGCGATTGAGCGGTGCATGCCCAGTTGGACGGGAACCACCTGTGCTTGTATTAGGGGGTGGGTCTGCTCTAGGCCGGGTACGCAACGTGTAGGAGTGCAAAGGGCGATGGGCCCAAGACCCTTGAGCACTTAGGATGTAGACCGACATGCTAGCCTCTCTGTTGAGCCTAGGTAGGACTACGGTGTGTCGACCAGCCGAGGCCAGGCATGACCCAGGAAAGTGTGTTCGGCCGGAGTTAATCGAGTGTGTTGGGTAAGTTTGTGCACCCTTGCAAATAAGTTAATCTATTCAAATAGCCGTGTCCACGGTAACAGACGCTCAGAGTAGTATCCCAATCTATACAACTAGAACTGGATACTGGAGACATGTAATGGATATGATGGCTCCGGGATTTCCTTCTCGTAGGGAGTCGAGGAAGGATCTCTGGGCGTTACTACAATATACTTGCTACTTTATATTATGCTAATATGCACTCTTCTAATGCTGCAAGATGCTAGTCTTGATAGGCTAGGCCTTCCCTTCTATTCTAGCATTTCTGCAGTTTAGTCCAAAGATATAACCTCATTCCTTTGATACTGATGCATACTTAGCATAGATCTGATGTAAGTCTTGCTAGTACTTCGGATGAGTACTCACGGTTGCTTTGCTACCTATTTTCCCCCTATACCCGATTGCTGCAATCAGATGACGGATCCCAGGAGCCAGATGATACCGCTAACACCTACTACTACCCCGACAGAGCCTACTACTACGTGGAGGCCACCGACGACCAGGAGTAGTTAGGAGGCTCCTAGGCAGGAGGCCTTGCCTTTTTGATCGTTGTTGTTGTTTTTGCTAGCCTTCTTAAGGCAGACTTGTTCACTTATGTCTGTACTCAGATATTGTTGCTTCCGCTGACTCGTTTGCATTTGAACCCTCGAGGCCCCTGGCTTGTAATATAAAGCTTGTATGACTTTAATTTGTGTCTAGAGTTGTGTTGTGATATCTTCCCATGAGTCTCTGATCTTGATCGTGTGCATTTGCGTGTATGATTAGTGCATGATTGAACGGGGGCGTCACAATGCTCGTGTTCATGGAAATATTCTTGTTAGCTGCTTTGAGCTTTTGGAAGGAGAGGAATAATAATAATTTCAAAGGAATTCGCCACCACAAACTCTTGGATGCAAAGATTCAAGGAGGATCTCCCCTGTCTATAGAGTGGAGGGGGCCCAAAAATCTTTTGTTTCAACTTTTATAGCTTCCCTCCCTTACTTACCTTCCCTTATTTGCTTTTGATTCCTCATACCCCTTCTTTTTAACACTTAACTACCAACCCCAAGGGGGCTAGGTTTGTACGTATATTATGTGTGGTGTTGTGTTTTATTTAATTAAAAAATGAGTAGGAGGCGCTCCTACCGTTTTAGGCTAAAAATATCATTTCCTAGTGTTAGTACTATCTAGTAGCTAATGCTTTGTGTTTTATTGGTGAAAAGTCTATACATTCAGATTGCTATCATTTTCATATTCCCCTACACATGCTTATGTTTGTGACTTGTGAGTAGTTCCAAGTTGACATGGGAGAAATCCAATTGATATATTTCACTTGAAAATTTCAATAATAATTGTTGTTTGATTATATGTTGTGTCATAGTTCTCTATGGTGACTTGTGGAACATGGATTTCATGTCATTTTAACCATTCATGGACCAAGAAGAGCACACTATGTCATAATGAATTTGGAGGGGAGGCTGGAGGTGACAAAAACGCTCCCCAAGTTTAGATTTATAGCATAAATGGGTAAGAGGGATCCCATGACTTAAATCTATGTTAGGCTCTACCTTAATTGTCTCCAATAGATAGTCGGGTGGCCATTGGCAATACAACAAAAAGTATGGCAGACTGATTTGATGACCATGAAAATTTGTCATAGATATGGTGGCACTCAACTAGGTTGACGAAAGTCTATGAAAACGTCTAGAAAACCATCATACAACTGCGACCTGCTCCGTCAAAGAAGTGAAGTAGGCCCTGCCTGGGGCACTACGATGATGTGCTCCATTGGACAGATGATGTTAAACATAATTACATGGGAGATCCTAATAGCTCTGAACTACCGAAGAAGAAGTGACTGATGTTGCAGATGCACCATGTTTTTTTCGATAAGGGGAAGGCCCGAGCCTCTGCATCATCATGATGCACACAACCAACTTTATTAAAAGAAACGAAAGTAGTTCAAAATACTAAAAACAAAGCAATACAAAGTGGATATACCACAACCAGCCGGGAAAAAGATTACATGACTTAATCACATAATCTCAGTGACACGCTAGCCAAACAGGTTGAATAACACCTGAGCAACCATCTCCAGAAAGTCGCACCCAAAGGTCATGTGCTCCAGCGCAACCCCATACTGAAGTGATGACCACATTCAGATATATGTTGTGGCCCAAAAGATAACCTACAAAATTTTACAGAACGTGACCTGTTAAAAACACTATCATTTCAGTAATTCCAAATTTGCCCAAAGTGAGGCACAAACCCCTAAATAGATAGGACCCTTAAGTTTGGATTTATACCAACCAACCAATTACCACAAAAATTGGGATACATGTTGGGGTGACAGGTTATACACAACGTGGACCGTGCGCCAGATGAAAGCAGCATAAGGGTAGGAAAAGAAACTATTTCCTCTTGATCACAAAAGACTATTTTTACATAAAATGTAGTTTCTTTTAGCCAAATTATCTTTTGTGAGTATCACCTCCCGTTGAAAAAACCACATATTTTTTTATATTTAACAATACTTTCATTTTCCAAATATGTTTTATACAGAACATCAGCCTCGTATTGATAAGATTGTGCAAATTGATAGCAACACCCAACAATGTTTAGTCACCCTCTAAAAATATCAGGTGTAAGCCATAGGTTGACCTACATCAACCTGGGGACAAAATGGATCCAAGCCATCCATTTGTCACTAATTAGGGCCCTCCTAAATTGGACGTTCAGAAGTGTTGATCCAAGAATAGATTGAATAGTAGCAGTATTCCTTCAGACCACATTGTATAGTGATGGACAGTGAATCCCAAGCGGATTGTCTCCCGGCCAGGTATCTTCCCCAAAACTCATGGGCCGGCCATCAACAACCTCGAAAGAGCCTCACGTAAAGAAGACTTTACCTTCATCAAAACCTTCCAAAACGGAGAATTGGTTGGTTTGTCCTCCATTTGAGATATGGTTTTGGAACTAATATATTTATTACGAAGGAGTTCTTGCCAAATACCTTCCTCATTTTGTAACTTGAATAGCCATTTACTAAGCAGGGACCTATTTTTAACTTCCAAGTTTTCGACACCCAACCCTCTTTGGTCCTTTGGATCACACAAGATATCCCATTTAGCCAATCTATATGTCCATCTATGCTCATCACATTGCCAAAAGAACCTCGACCGATATTTAGATATTCCAAGACCCCATTGGGTATTTCAAAGAAAGACAACATAAAGATTGGTGAGATTGTGAGAACCGCGTTGATAAGAGTTAATTGTGCCACATATGACATGAGTTTATCCTTCAATGCACCTCAATGCACCGAGAGATGGGCTTATTAAAGATGGCAACACAATCTACGTTGGAGCATCAACTAATATGAGACTTACTACCCTGGAAAAAAATCTTCACTCTGCTATTGGGGCCACTTCAGCACTAAAGCTAGATATCAGTGGATTAAAAGGATTTTCTGTTGGCCGAATCCGAACAATGGAGAAGTTTGTTGGACTGTCCTATTTGTCGGATCACTAAATCAGATCATCAACGTCCTGCTGGATTACTAGAACCTGTCCCTGTTCCCAGGGCCGACCCTGACATTCCAGAGGCCCTTGTGCAAACATCATATAATGGGCCCATATGCTATACTATTAGAAAAAAAACTTCTACACCATGCTGATACGTCCATTTTGCATCATGCTTTTATATCAATATTTATTGCATTATGGGCTGTTATTACACATTATGTCACAATACTTATGCCTATTCTCTCTTATTTTACAAGGTTTACATAAGGAGGGAGAATGCCGGCAGCTGGAATTCTGGGCTGGAAAAGGAGCAAATATTAGAGACCTATTCTGCACAACTCCAAAAGTCCTGAAACTCCACGAAAGTTATTTTTGGAAATAATAAAAAATACTGAGCGAAAGAAATACCAGAGGGGGCCCACACCCTGGCCACGAGGGTGGGGGGCACGCCCCCTACCTCGTGGGCCCCCTGTTGGCCCTCCGGTGCCCATCTTCTGCTATATGAAGTCTTTCGTCAGAAGAAAAATCACAAGCAAGCTTTCGGGACGAGACTCCGCCGCCACGAGGCGGAACCTTGGCGGAACCAATCTAGGTCTCCGGCAGAGCTGTTCTGCCGGGGGCACTTCCCTCCGGGAGGGGAAAATCATCGCCATCGTCATCACCAATGCTCCTCCCACCGGGAGAGGGCAATCTCCATCAACATCTTCACCAGCACCATCTCCTCTCAAACCCTAGTTCATCTCTTGTATCCAATTCTTGTCTCTAAGTCTGGGATTGGTACCTGTAGGTTGCTAGTAGTGTTGATTACTCCTTGTAGTTGATACTAGTTGGTTTATTTGGTGGAAGATCATATGTTCAGATCCTTTATGCATATTAATACTCCTCTGATTATGAACATGCTTTGTGAGTAGTTACGTTTGTTCCTGAGGACATGGGAGAAGTCTTGCTATTAGTAGTCATGTGAATTTGGTATTCGTTCGATATTTTGATGAGATGTATGTTGTCTATCCTCTAGTGGTGTTATGTGAACGTCGACTACATGACACTTCACCATTATTTGGGCCTAGAGGAAGGCATTGGGAAGTAATAAGTAGATTATGGGTTGCTAGAGTGACAAAAGCTTAAACCCTAGTTTATGCGTTGCTTCGTAAGGGGCTGATTTGGATCCACATGTTTCATGCTATGGTTAGGTTTACCTTAATACTTCTTTTGTAGTTGCGGATGCTTGCAATAGGGGTTAATCATAAGTGGGATGCTTGTTCAAGTAAGGACAACACCCAAGAACCGGTCCACGCACATATCAAATTATCAAAGTACCGAACGCGAATCATATGAACGTGATGAAAACTAGCTTGACGATAATTCCCATGTGTCCTCGGGAGCGCTTTTCTTTATATAAGAGTTTGTCCACGCTTGTCCTTTGTTACAAAAAGGATTGGGCCACCTTGCTGCACTTTATTTACTTTTGTTACTTGTTGCTCGTTACAAATTATCCTATCACAAAACTATCTGTTACCTATAATTTCAGTGCTTGCAGAGAATACCTTGCTGAAAACCGCTTATCATTTCCTTCTGCTCCTCGTTGGGTTCGACACTCTTACTTATCGAAAGGACTACGATAGACCCCCTATACTTGTGGGTCATCAAGACTCTTTTCTGGCGCCGTTGCCGGGGAGTGAAGCGCCTTTGGTAGGTGGAATTTGGTAAGGAAAAATTTATATAGTATGCTGAAATTTACAGTCACTTGTTACTATGGAAAGTAATCCTCTGAGGGGCTTGTTCGGGGTATCTTCACCCCGACCAGTAGATCAAAGAGTTGCTCCTCAACCTACTGAACCTACTGAAGATGAAAATGTCTACTTTGAGATTCCTTCGGGTATGATAGAAAAACTGCTAGCTAATCCTTTTGCAGGAGACGGAACAATGCATCCTGATGAGCACCTAATCTATGTGGATGAAGTTTGTGGATTATTTAAGCTTGCAGGTGTGCCCGATGATGTTATTAAGAAGAAGGTCTTCCCTTTATCTTTGAAGGGAGATGCATTGACATGGTATAGGCTATGTGATGATATGGGATCATGGAACTACAAACGATTGAAATTGGAATTTCATCAGAAGTTTTATCCTATGCATCTTGTTCATCATGATCGCAATTATATATATAATTTCTGGCCTCGCGAAGGAGAAATCATCGCTCAAGCTTGGGGGAGGCTTAAATCAATGTTATATTCATGCCCCAACCATGAGCTCCCAAGAGAGATAATTATTCAAAATTTTTATGCTCGGCTTTCTGATAACAATCGCACCATGGTCGATACTTCTTGTGCTGGCTCTTTTATGATGAAGACTATTGAATTCAAATGGGATTTATTGGAAAGAATTAAACGCAACTCTGAAGATTGGGATCTCGACGAAGGTAAGGAGTCAGGTATGACACCTAAGTTTGATTGTGTTAGATCTTTTATGGATACCGATGTTTTCCGTAAATTTAGCACTAAATATGGACTTGACTCTGAGATAGTAGCTTCTTTCTGTGAATCTTTTGCTGCTCACGTTAATCTCCCTAAGGAGAAGTGGTTTAAATATCATCCTCCCATAGAAGTAAAAGTAGTTGCACCTATTAAAGTTGAAGAAAAGACTATCACTTATAATGATCCTATTGTTCCTACTGCTTATGTTGAGAAACCACCTTTTCCTGTTAGGATAAAAGATCACGCTAAAGCTTCAACTGTGGTTCGTAAAAGCAATATTAGAGCCTATACACCTCCTGAGCAAGTTAAAGTTGAACCTAATATTGCTATAGTTAAAGATCTCTTGGCTGATAATATTGATGGGCATGTTATTTATTTCTGTGATGAAGCTGCTAGAATTGCTAAACCTTGTGCTAAAATAAACATAGACCTGTGGTGGGCATGCCTGTTATTTTTGTTAAAATAGGAGATCATTGTTATCATGGCTTATGTGATATGGGCGCTAGTGCTAGTGCAATACCTATTGACTTATACAAAGAAATTATGCATGATATTGCACCTACTGAGTTAGAAGATATTGATGTCACGATTAAACTTGCCAATAGAGATACTATTTCACCAATGGGAATTGTTAGAGACGTTGAAGTCTTGTGTGGGAAAACTAAATATCCTGCTGATTTTCTTGTTCTTGGTTCCCCACAAGATAGCTTTTGTCCCATTATATTTGGTAGACCCTTCTTGAACACTGTTAATGCTAAGATAGACTGCAAAAAGGATGTTGTTACTATTGGTTTGGGTGATATGTCTCATGAGTTTAATTTCTCTAAATTTCGTAGACAACACCGTGAAGAGGAATTGCCTAGTAAGGATGAAATTATTGGTCTTGCTTATATTGCCGTACCTCCTAGTGATCCTTTAGAACAATATTTGCTAGACCATGAAAATGATATGTTTATAAATGAAACAAGGGAAATTGTTGAAGTATTCTTTAAACAGGAACCTATCCTGAAACACAATTTGCCTGTTGAAGTCCTAGGGGATCCTCCTCCACCCAAGGGTGATCCCGTGTTTGAGCTTAAACCGTTATCTGATACTCTTAAATATGCTTATCTTGATGAGAAAAAGATATATCCTGTTATTATTAGTGCTACCCTTTCAGAGCATGAAGAAGAGAGATTATTGAAAACTCTGAAGAAGCACCGTGCTGCTATTGGATATACTCTTGATGATCTTAAGGGCATTAGTCCCACTCTATGTCAACACAAAATAAATTTGGAGAAAGATGCCAAACCAGTTCGTGATCACCAACGACGGCTGAATCCTAAGATGAAAGAAGTGGTAAGAAAGGAAATACTAAAGCTCCTTGAGGCAGGTATAATTTATCCCGTTGCTGATAGTCAGTGGGTAAGTCCTATCCATTGTGTCCCTAAGAAGGGAGGTATTACTGTCGTTCCTAATGATAAAGATGAATTGATTCCGCAAAGAATTATTACAGGTTATAGGATGGTAATTGATTTCTGCAAATTAAATAAGGCTACTAAAAAAGATCATTACCCCTTACCTTTTATTGATCAAATGCTAGAAAGATTATCCAAACATACACATTTTTGCTTTATAGATGGTTATTCTGGTTTCTCTCAAATACCTGTGTCAGTCGATGATCAATCAAAGACCACTTTTACTTGCCCTTTCGGTACTTTTGCTTATAGACGTATGCCTTTTGGTTTATGTAATGCACCTGCTACCTTTCAAATATGCATGATGGCTATATTCTCCGACTTTTGTGAAAAGATTTGTGAGGTTTTCATGGACGATTTCTCCGTCTATGGATTCTCTTTTGATGATTGCTTGAGCAACCTTGATCGAGTTCTGCAGAGATGTGAAGAAACTAATCTTGTCTTGAATTGGGAAAAGTGCCACTTTATGGTTAATGAAGGTATTGTCTTGGGGCATAAAATTTCTGAAAGAGGTATTGAAGTTGATAAAGCCAAGGTTGATGCTATTGAAAAGATGCCATGTCCCAAGGACATTAAAGGTATAAGAAGTTTCCTTGGTCATGCCGGTTTTTATAGGAGGTTCATTAAGGACTTCTCAAAAATTTCTCGGCCTCTGACTAATTTATTACAAAAGGATATACCATTTGTCTTTGATGATGATTGTGTAGAAGCATTTGAAATACTTAAGAAAGCATTGATCTCTGCACCTATTGTTCAGCCACCTGATTGCAATTTACCCTTTGAAATTATGTGTGATGCTAGTGATTATGCTGTAGGTGCTGTTCTAGGGCAAAGAGTTGATAAGAAATTAAATGTTATTCAATATGCTAGTAAAACTCTAGACAATGCTCAGAGAAATTATGCTACTACTGAAAAAGAATTCTTAGCAGTTGTATTTGCTTGTGATAAGTTCAGGCCTTATATTGTTGATTCTAAAGTAACCATTCACACTAATCATGCTGCTATTAAATATCTTATGGAAAAGAAAGATGCTAAACCTAGACTTATTAGATGGGTTCTCTTGTTACAAGAATTTGATTTGCATATTATTGATAGAAAGGGAGCTGAGAACCCCGTTGCAGACAACTTGTCTAGGTTAGAAAATGTTCTTGATGACCCACTACCTATTGATGATAGCTTCCCTGATGAACAATTAAATGTCATAAATGCTTCTCGTACTACTCCTTGGTATGCTGATTATGCTAATTACATCGTTGCTAAATTTATACCACCTAGTTTCACATACCAACAAAACAAAAAGTTTTTCTATGATTTAAGACATTACTTCTGGGATGACCCACATCTTTATAAAGAAGGAGTAGATGGTGTTATTAGACGTTGTGTACCTGAGCATGAACAGGAGCAGATCCTACGCAAGTGTCACTCCGAGGCTTATGGAGGACACCACGCTGGAGACAGAACTGCACATAAGGTATTGCAATCCGGTTTTTATTGGCCTACTCTCTTCAAGGATGCCCGTAAGTTTGTTTTATCTTGTGATGAATGCCAAAGAATTGGTAATATTAGTAGACGTCAAGAAATGCCTATGAATTATTCACTTTTATTGAACCATTTGATGTTTGGGGCTTTGATTATATGGGACCTTTTCCTGCCTCCAATGGATACACACATATTTTAGTTGCTGTTGATTACGTTACTAAGTGGGTAGAAGCTATTCCAACTAGTAGTGCTGATCATAACACTTCTATTAAGATGCTTAAAGAAGTTATTTTTCCGAGGTTTGGAGTCCCTAGATATTTAATGACTGATGGTGGTTCACATTTTATTCATGGTGCTTTTCGTAAAATGCTTGCTAAGTATGATGTTAATCATAGAATTGCATCTCCTTATCACCCGCAGTCTAGTGGTCAAGTAGAATTGAGTAATAGAGAGCTCAAATTAATTTTGCAAAAGACTGTTAATAGATCTAGAAAGAATTGGTCCAAGAAACTTGATGATGCATTATGGGCTTATAGAACTGCATATAAAAATCCTATGGGTATGTCTCCGTATAAAATGGTTATGGAAAAGCATGTCACTTACCTCTCGAACTAGAACATAAGGCATATTGGGCCATTAAAGAGCTTAACTATGATTTCAAACTTGCCGGTGAGAAGAGGTTATTTGACATTAGCTCACTTGATGAATGGAGAACCCAAGACTATGAGAATGCCAAATTGTTTAAAGAAAAGGTTAAAAGATGGCATGACAAAAGGATACAAAAGCGTGAGTTTATGTAGGTGATTATGTATTGCTATACAACTCTCGTTTAAGATTTTTTGCAGGGAAACTTCTCTCTAAATGGGAAGGTCCTTACGTTATCGAGGAGGTCTATCGTTCCGGTGCCATAAAAATCAATAACTTCGAAGGCACAAATCCGAAGGTGATGAACGGTCAAAGAATCAAACATTATATCTCAGGTAATCCTATAAATGTTGAAACTAATGTTATTGAAACCGTAACCACGGAAGAATACATAAGGGACACTTTCCGGAACGTTTCAGACTCCGAAAAGGAATAGGTATGTGGTACGGTAAGTAAACCGACTCTAAAACAGTTCTAAAGACAATTTTTCTCCGTTTTGGAATATTTAGAAAAATAGAAAAATAAGAAACAGTCCGGGAAGGACACGAGGTCTCCACGAGGGTGGAGGGCACGCCCCCTGCCCCGTGGGCACCTCGTGCGCTCTCCGGACTTCGTTTTCTTACACGATACGTATTTTGGTCGGTAAAAATTCATTATATAATCTCCCGAAGGGTTTGACTCATGTATCACGCAAATATCCTCTGTTCTTGTTTCGAGCTGTTTTTCTGACAGGTCTAGATCATCATGACGTCTCCAAGTGCCCCCAAGGACAAGTTCTTCGAGAAGGTCATCAATCCCTACCTCGCGGAGGTGCTGCAACACCCTCAAACCATTGAGATGCATGAGGGGGTGCTGCACATCCGTGATGTTGAGGGACCGAGGAAGACCGGAAGCGTGGAGACAAGGCTCGAGGCAATGGAGCAACAAGTTTTCAAGTGCCAGGAGATGGTGGAGCATGGACTTGACACCAATCACATGATGATCGCGGGGTTCACCAACAACCACAAGCTGGATGCCAAGGACATTGGGGAGGCCATCTTCAAGCTCCACGAGAAAATCGAGCACCTCCAAGCCCAAATCTATGACCTACAAAACCAAAACTGTGAGTATGAATATAGATTCAAGAGAATGAGTTTGGCTGCAGATTTGAGGATCCCGGAGACTCGATCATCCTTCTATGATGGTGAGCCCATGCCTTGGAAGATGGACGACAAGCCTACTTCATCAACAACCCCATCACCTCCACCTTCTTCACCAGCAAAGGAGACATAATCACATGGGTATGGGCACTCCCCTTGGCAACTGCCAAGCTTGGGGAAGGTGCCCCGGTATCGTATCATCATCACATCTCTATCTTTACCGTTTTTCTTAGTTCGATCCTTTTAGTAATATCTTGATCTAGTAGAATAAAGTTTTGGTATGATCTAGTTTTGAGTTTTGCTTTATGATCCTTCTATGTAATCGAGTCCGTGAGCTATATAATAAAGATTAGTGTTAAGTCGAGGGCTTGATTATTTTGCTATGATCTTGAGGGAATAAAAGAAAAAGAAAAAGAATAAAAAGAAACAAAGAGATCATATTGATTTTATGGAGAGTAATGACTTCACATAGAAAGAGTATGATGATTAAAAATTGTTGAGAGTTGATAAACATAGTTTTGGTCATCGTTGCAATTAATAAGAAGTAATAAAGAAAGAGAGGTTTCACATATAAATATACTATCTTGGACATCTTTTATGATTGTGAGCACTCATTAAAATATGACATGCTAAAGAGTTGATGTTGGACAAGGAAGACAACGTAATGGGTTATGTTTTCTTATATCTGAGATAAAGTATATTGTCATGGATCATCCAATATGTTGAGCTTGCCTTTCCCCCTCATGCTAGCCAAATTCCTTGCACCAAGTAGAGATACTACTTGTGCTTCCAAATACCCTTAAACCCAGTTTTGCCATAAGAGTCCACCATATCCACCTATGGATTGAGTAAGATCCTTCAAGTAAGTTGTCGGTGCAAGCAATAAAAATTTCTCTCTAAATATGTATGATTGATTGGTGTGGAGGAAATAAGCTTTATATGATCTTGTGATGTGGAAGAAATAAAAGCGACGGACTGCATAATAAAGGTTCATATCACAAGTGGCAATATAAAGTGACGTTATTTCGCATTAAGATTTTGTGCATCCAACACTGAAAGCGCATGGCAACCTCTGCTTCCCTCTGCGAAGGGCCTATCTTTTACTATTATCTTCTACCTTATGCAAGAGTCATGGTGATCTTCACCTTTCCTTTTTATATTTTATCCTTTGGCAAGCACAGTGTGTTGGAAAGATCCAGACATATATATATCTAATTGGATGTAAGTTAGCATGAGTTATTATTGTTGACATTACCCTTGAGGTAAAAGGTTGGGAGGCGAAACTATAATCCCCTATCTTTCTCTGTGTCCGATTAAAACTCCGTAACCACAAGTATTGCGTGAGTGTTAGCAATTATGAAAGACTAAATGATAGTTGAGTATGTGGACTTGCTAAAAAGCTCTGACATAGACTCTTTCTGATGTTATGACAAATTGCAATTGCCTCAATGACTGAGATTATAGTTTGTTAGTTCTCAATAAAGTTTCTGATTCATACTTTGCATTGTGAATAGATTATTACTTGAGCATAAGAAATCATATGACAATATCCATATATGTTGCTGTTATGAGAATAATCATGATGCCCTCATGTCCGTATTTTATTTTATCGACACCTCTATCTCTAAACTTGTGGACATATTTATCATTATCGGCTTCCGCTTGAGGACAAGCGAGGTCTAAGCTTGGGGGAGTTGATACGTCCATTTTGCATCATGCTTTTATATCAATATTTATTGCATTATGGGCTGTTATTATACATTATGTCACAATACTTATGCCTATTCTCTCTTATTTTACAAGGTTTACATAAGGAGGGAGAATGCCGGCAGCTGGAATTCTGGGCTGGAAAAGGAGCAAATATTAGAGACCTATTCTGCAGAACTCCAAAAGTCCTGAAACTCCACGAAAGTTATTTTTGGAAATAATAAAAAATACTGAGCGGAAGAAATAACAGAGGGGGCCCACACCCTGGCCACGAGGGTGGGGGGCGCGCCCTACCCCCCTGGGCGTGCCCCCCTGCCTCGTGGGCCCCCTGTCGGCCCTCCGGTGCCCATCTTCTGCTATATGAAGTCTTTCGTCAGAAGGAAAATCACAAGCAAGCTTTCGGGACGAGACTCCGCCGCCACGAGGCGGAACCAATCTAGGTCTCCGGCAGAGCTGTTCTGCCGGTGGCACTTCCCTCCGGGAGGGGGAAATCACCGCCATCGTCATCACCAACGCTCCTCTCATCGGGAGAGGGCAATCTCCATCAACATCTTCACCAGCACCATCTCCTCTCAAACCCTAGTTCATCTCTTGTATCCAATTCTTGTCTCTAAGTCTGGGATTGGTACCTGTAGGTTGCTAGTAGTGTTGATTACTCCTTGTAGTTGATACTAGTTGGTTTATTTGGTGGAAGATCATATGTTCAGATCCTTTATGCATATTAATACTCCTCTGATTATGAACATGCTTTGTGAGTAGTTACGTTTGTTCCTGAGGACATGGGAGAAGTCTTGCTATTAGTAGTCATGTGAATTTGGTATTCGTTCGATATTTTGATGAGATGTATGTTGTCTATCCTCTAGTGGTGTTATGTGAACGTCGACTACATGACACTTCACCATTATTTGGGCCTAGAGGAAGGCATTGGGAAGTAATAAGTAGATGATGGGTTGCTAGAGTGACAGAAGCTTAAACCCTAGTTTATGCCTTGCTTCGTAAGGGGCTGATTTGGATCCACATGTTTCATGCTATGGTTAGGTTTACCTTAATACTTCTTTTGTAGTTGGGGATGCTTGCAATAGGGGTTAATCATAAGTGGGATGCTTGTTCAAGTAAGGACAACACCCAAGCACCGGTCCACCCACATATCAAATTATCAAAGTACCGAACGCGAATCATATGAACGTGATGAAAACTAGCTTGACGATAATTCCCATGTGTCCTCGGGAGCGCTTTTCTTTATATAAGAGTTTGTCCAGGCTTGTCTTTTGTTACAAAAAGGATTGGGCCACCTTGCTGCACTTTATTTACTTTTGTTACTTGTTGCTCGTTACAAATTATCCTATCACAAAACTACTTGTTACCTATAATTTCAGTGCTTGCAGAGAATACCTTGCTGAAAACCACTTATCATTTCCTTCTGCTCCTCGTTGGGTTCGACACTCTTACTTATCGAAAGGACTACGATAGATCCCCTATACTTGTGGGTCATCACATGCATATCACCCTTTTGAGATACAATGAATATCTACAAGTTTCTTCATTTTTCTTTTCTCACAATTAGATAAATGCTTTTTTGGCAACATGGTTAAAAAAGTAGAGAGAACACCTGAATTCTTGAATCTTGTGTCTCTTGGAGTAAATTAGAAGAAATTTCACGCTGCTCCAGCTATCCAATATTCCAAACTCAAGCAATGCCACAACAACAAAATCTACCTGACTGCAATGTCGTACAACAAGGAATAAAGCAGGTCAAATGTGCCTACATCAATTCATCATAATAGAAAGTAGACAAGGGAAAAATTGAGAAGGAAAAAATTACAAGGAAGTGCCTAGACTCCACGTCTCCACTGCCCGCCCTCGGACGGTAGACCCCCGACCACAACCTGAACGATAGATGGCAAGGCTGCGGCCTATTGTTCTCTGCATTCCTGCTAAGGCACATGGAGTATCGTTGCTGGCCGGCTCGCCTATGTAGCTCTGTTCGCCGGGGCCTTGCATGTATTGGTAAGATGCAGAGAAATCCATTGGAGTGTGATACTAGCGGAAAATTCATCGATTAGCTTGGGGATTTGGAGTCCTGGGCTCTTAGGAACTCGCAACGTGTTTGGTGGGAGGGAATTAGTGATAAGAAATGGGCGTTTAAGAGGTATGAGGCATATAATCCACTATTTGGTTGGGGGCAAGGGAGTAGAGGAGGGAAGGGGAAAGGGAATTAAACAGGCAAATTCCGACGTATCTCTTCCATAGCCCCTGTTAATTCAGGTGGGAGTTTCCTCTCAAATTCACGTCAGTAATTCCCACTACACATCAAACAGGGGTTTGGGACTAAAAATCTACTTCACAAGCCTAATCCCTAGACAAACTCCCTTTTAAAAAGTCCCAATCTCTTCCCCCCAGGCTGCCAAATATGCTGGGCAATAATTGGATTTGGGAAAGAGGAACAAGATGAGAACGAGAGGGAGGAAACGATGAGTTGGCGACGTGTTCTAGGAGAGAGCGAAGGAAATGATTTAGGGATTGACTTGTTCATGCGTGACTGCTCGCTTCTTAATGGGCCGGGCTGCTTCTCTTGCATACATCTTTTTTCTAGCAATACATATATACAGTATACATGCATAGGGTATGGGGCGCAGCTATATCTCGCGCCACGTGAGAGAGGGACCTTTCCTATTTGGCGTTTAAGGCACCCATTATTGTGCATTTCGCAAACAGGCACACACCCCCCTTTCGAGCTGGGTGGCCCGTTTCCCACTTTTTCCCTTGTTTAAACTAAACACCCCCTCCGAGACTGGGTCGACCTGTTTCGCATTTTTTCCTCTGTTTGAACTGAAAAATGAGAGCGTGGACAGTCGAACTCGGGATCTACTGTACTCGATAAAGTGCACTAACCACGTGACCACACAACCTATTGTGATAACTTCTCCCTTTTCTTTTTCTTTTTTCATTTTCTTGTCTTTTTATTTTTGTTTTCTTGAATATCATGAACCTCTTCAAAATCAATGATTTTTTTTAAAACCGACGACCTTTTTTCAATTTTGTGAACTTCTTTCATAATTGATGAACTTTTTCAAATTTAGTGAACCTTTTTTCAAATTTGATGATTTTTTTTCCAAAATCGATGAATTTTTTTCAAATGTGTGAACTTTTTCCAGAAGTGATGATTTTTTTTCACAAACAACGATTTTTTTTAATTTCAGTGAACTTTATCATATTCGGTGACCTTTTTTACAAAGTCGATGAATTTTTTTTCAAACTCATGAACCTTTTCAATTTTGGTCATTTTTTCCAAATTCATGTTTTTTCCAATTTGCTATTTTTTCAAAATATTTGAACATTATTGAATTCTCAAACTTTTTTGAATACAAGAACTTTTTTTGAATATGCTAACTCTTTTTACATGTTCGTGAACTTCATTTGAAATCTGTGAACTATCAAATTTTTGGTTCACTTTAAAAAAAATCATGTTTTCCAAAATGATTTCGAATAATTAAAATTCTAAACGTTATAGTGTAATCATAAATAGCGTGTCTACTATTGTTATTAAAAGGTGGGCGCTGTAAATATTCAGTAGCAATTAGTACCTCTAGTGGTTAGCCTGACGCCTATAGGAGTGCAACGGCGCGAGATCAAATTTTTTGTTCACATTTTTGTTGTGTTTTTTTGTGCTTTGCCGCGCGTTCATGGGCCGGGTCACTAGACAGTGAAGGCGCGAAATAAGAGGTCCCTGAGAGAGGGCATCGCTATGTCTCGCGATCAGCGAGTCCAGCCTCGACTCGCTGTGAGCGAGCATATGGGCCGGCCCACGCGCGCGGAAGCACCTGCCTGTTTCCTGATTCATTTTTTTCCTTCACATTTTTTGTTTTTTGCTTTCTTCTTTTAACTTTTGTTTATACTTTAAAATATTCTAACTATAAATTACAAAAACACATTAAATCAAATGTTGAACAAGCATTTGAGAAATATTGAATAAGTACTAAAATGTTGAACAAGAATTTGGAAAATGTTGAATAAGAATTTGAAAATGTTTAATAATTATTAAAAATGTTTAACACATATTTAAAAATGTTTAATAAGTATTAAAAAATATTGAACGAGTATACGAAAAATGTTGAGCAAATATTTGGGAATGTTGAATCAGTATTAAAAATGATGAACAAGTATTTAAAAAATATCAAACAAGTATTTTAAAAATGTTGAATAAGTATTAAAATGTTAACAACTACTTGAAAAATGTTGAATAAGCGTTCGAACAATGTTGAATGTGTATACAAAAAATGTTGATCAATTATTAAAAAAATGTTTTTGATATATACGAAAATGCAGAGTGAAAACAAAATAAAAACAAGAAAAATAAAAATGAAGATGAAAAACAAAAACAAATGAAAACAGGAGAAGGAATTAAAAAACCTAAAAAAAGAAAAAAAGAAAAGAAAAGGAGAAAGCAGAAAAAATAACCAGGTGCTTTCCCTCAAGTAGTACGCACAATGGTTAGAATCTCGAGCCAACACTGTGGATAACCGAGTTCGATCCCTGGGGGCTGTGCCGTAGGCAGGACCTGGCCGTACCCCGGGCCACCTTTGGCGATACATTAGCTACAGTACAGTCAACGAAGGATTTTTTGAAATCACTAATTAAGGAGTACTCGTTGCAAAGAACACTCCATCTTCCCAGGTCACGACAAGTGGCGCACATGCAGCGCGCCACTTGTCGCAACCTGGGAGTTTTCCCTCCACGACCAGGGCCATGGCCTGGGCAGGCCGGGGCCTAGCTACGCCCCTGCTAAATAAGCCGGCCCATTACTTTGAAGGCTTAAGGCGAAAAATAGTCGCCGTGCCCGTGATGCGACGCGCTGAAGCGACTCACAGTGGCGCGAGCATATGGGTGGCCCCAGTGCGTGGGAGGCCCGTGCCTCATTTTTTCTGTATTCTTTTCACGTTTTTATGTTGTTTTTATTCCATCTTTTAGTTTTGTTTACACTTTTAAATATTTTAAACATATATATTACGAACATATTGTTTACATAATATTTTGAAAAATGTTACTCATGCATTTGAAATGCTAAATTTGTATAAAAAATGTTGACCATTTATATGAAAAATGCATACAAAAAATATACAGTGTGTGAAAAAGTTGATCACGTGTTTAAAAATATATATTAATCGAACTTTGAAAAAAAGTTGACCATGTATTAATAAAATGTCAAACTTTTATTTGAAAAACGATAAATATGTATAGTAAAAATGTTGACCATGCATTAAAAAAAGTTAAACTTGTATTTAAAAAAATGTTTATAGAAAACAATGTTAACCAAGTATTAAAAAATGTTGAATTTGTATTCAAAAAATGTTAAATGTGTATAGGAAAAATGTTGTTCATGTATTAAAAAAATTAAACTTGTATTGAAAAATTTGTTAAATGTGTATATAAAAAAATGTTGACCATTTGTACGAGAAATATATACAAAAAATATACAATGTGTGTGAAAGAAGGTGATCATCAATTTTTTTAAATGTTAATAATTTTTTTGAAAAAATGTTGACCATGTATTCAAAAGATGTTAAACTTGTATTTTCAAAATGATAAATATGTATAGAAATAATGCTGACCTTGTATTAATTTTTTTAAACTTGTATTTAAAAAATGTTAATTCTTTATAGAAAAAATGTTGAACAATTATTAATTTTTTTTAAATGTGTATAGAAAAAATGTCGTCCATGTATTGAAAAAAATAGATCTTGTATTTTAAAGAATGTGTATATATAAAATGTTGACCATGTATTCAAAATATGTTAAACTTGTATTTGGATTTTTTTAATCAAGCATTTGAAAAATGTTAAACATGTATAGAAAAAGTGTTGACTATGTATACTAAAAATGTTAATATGGTATTTGAAAAATATTAATTAAGAATTTGAAAAAGTTTAAACATGTGTTAGAAAAATGTTAGATGTATACAAAAAATGTGTATAGAAAACAAGCCCAAGAGAAAACAAAGAAAACCGATGATAAACAAGAAAGAAACAAACCCGAAGAAAAATGATAAAAAAGGAAAGAAAAGAAAACACTTAGTGAAAATGGAGAAAGACTAAAGAAAACTTAAGAAAAACAACGAAAAAAGAAAAGAAAATAAATCCTAGTGAAAATAAACCTGTGGAAAAACAAAAGAAAATAGAAAACCCGGAAAACCAATGGAAAAACCGGCACGTTTTGCAGCAATTAAGTCGCGCCCCTACTACTCAACAGGAACCTTACACATGCGCAGTGGATAGCAGCGCTGGGCGTCTTTCAGGAGACCAGGGTTCTATCAATTGTGCTCAATTGCGCGCTGCCCTTTTTCTTCTTTTATTTCTTTTAACCGTGCGTGAATTGGCCGGCCTGATTACTGTAGACGCTTCAGCGGGACCAAAGGACGACTCGCTATAAGTGAGATATAGCCTTTGTGCAGGGTATGGGTCCCTGCTCGAGCTGGGCCCTATTCCGTCGCACTCGCTGCCATGGCCCAGGGCTGCTCTGCCTATTCCTGTGTTCCATGGTCTTGCATTTATAACACTATCACAATGTCTTCAGCAGGCAAGGAGGTTTTGGTAAAAGCGGTTGTCCAAGCAGTTCCGGTCTTCTCTATGTCATGTTTCAAATTGCCACAAGGTTTGTGCGAACACCTAAATATGTTAATTCGGAAATTTTGGTGGGGGAGCAAAGAAGGAAAGCGCAAACCCCATTGGGTTTCGTGGAAAACCATGACTCAACCAAAAGGCATGGGTGGGCTAGGCTTCAAGGATTTTGAACTTTTTAATTTGGCCATGTTAGCCAAGCAGGCATGGAGGCTGTTGCAGGAGCCGGACTCTCTTAGCGCGCGCATATTAAAGAGCATATATTATCCAAGTTGTTCGATCTTGGAAGCTTCATTGGGGAATCACCCTAGTCAGATTTGGAGAGCTATAGTGGAGGGACGTGACACTCTGAAGGCTGGCCTGATTAAGCGCATTGGCACCGGAGAAACGACGAAGATCTGGGAAGATAACTGGCTACCTAGAGAGGAGATGATGAAACCTTATGGGTGCATTACTCAAAAACCCTCCGCTGCTAGTGTCTGAGCTCATAGATAGCACATCAGCAAGTTGGGTCAGAGAAAAGGTGGAGTCCGTGTTCATGCCGATGGATACTCAAGTCATACTACGCATCCCCCTATGCACCCGCAATATTCCAGATTTTTGGAGTTGGGACTATGAAAAGAATAGCCTCTTCTCGGTCCGTTCGGCATATCGCATGCTTGTGGCTACCAGATTAAGAAGAGAAGCGTGGCTGGAGAATACTTCGGGTAATTCAAGCGCGACGATGGAGGAGAGATCTTGGAAGAGTTTATGGAAAACTAGAGTCCCTGGAAAGGTGAGGATGTTCCTTTGGAGACTTTCAAAGCACTCGATCCCAACGAACGACGTCCGTGCTAGAAGACATATGGCACATTCGAACTTATGTGGTCTATGCGGGGCACCCGATTCATGGAGACATTCACTCCTAGATTGCACGATGTCACGGTGCACCTGGGCGCTCGTAGACAGGGAACTTTTGCAAAAACTGGCGTCAACCACCGAACCAAAGGCTAAGAAGTGGCTCTTTACACTAATGGAGCTGTTATCACATGCTGAATTTGTGAAGCTCTCGGTGACTCTCTGGGCTATCTGGGCAGCAAGGCGGAAAGCTATACATGAAGGCATTTTTCAGAGCCCGCATGCGATCATGTCCTTTGTTGATAGGTACATCGATGAACTTGAGGTAATCAATGGGAGACAGGAGCCGGTAAGGATCGAACCCAGGATGGTAAATATCAGCGGCAGGAAACCTAAAGCCCCTCCTATGGGCTATGCCAAAATCAACGTCGATGCAGGGTGCAGAAAAGGAAGCTGGGGGACAGCGGCAGCGGTATGCAGAGATAACACAGGGACGTTCCTTGGAAGCTCGGCTCTAGTTATCAGAGGAGTGGATGACCCGGCAATGCTAGAGACAATTGCATGCCGGGAAGGTCTGGCGCTCCCAGCTGATCTTCATTTAAATCAGTTTGTCATAGCTTCAGACGCAAAGGAGGTGGTGAGTGCTATCCACAACGACAGCATGGGCGCTTATGGAGCAATCATTAAGGAGATTAGGGTCCAACAATCATCTTTTCATTGTAATTTTTGTTTTGAAGGTCGTTTGAACAATTTAGAAGCTCATAGATTAGCCAAGCATTCTCTTTCTTTGGGTCTGGGGCGCCACGTTTGGTTAGGCCAACCCCATGACCTGAACTGTATCCCACTCCATGTGGTTTTCGATGAATAAAGCTTGGCTATTACCCTAAAAAAAATTATAACACTATCACACATGTATAGAGTGGAGTTACCTAAAAAAACATGTATACATTGGAGGAGTGGTCCAGGTCTTCATGGACAATATGTTTAAACTCCATGGCTTTCCCAATGGAAATTGTGTCCAATAGGGATCACAATTTCACCAGCCAATAGAACTACAATATAGTCAGGGCCGTCTCCAGAAATTCGGGGCCCCGGGGCAAAAATCAAAATAGGGCCTAAAATCATTTCAAATTTTTCACACGATAGAAGAACTAATATAACTAAAACAAATTCTCATTTTATTACCACTGATCAGGAACAAACTTAATTCCATACTACTCCTAACTTGGCTTTGTTGACAAATAAACTCATGACAAAGATTCCATGGACAATCTCAATTTCATCCTAATTCGGTCTCTATCAACCTAATTTAGTGCCAGCCTGGAGTACCAATACCTAGTGCCGTGGACAAATAATATTAACCTACTCATCTACTCCTAACTTAGCATCGAGGAGATCAAGTATTAGTAATCAAAGAGAGGGATGGGCTTAAGCAGATGAGACATTTATACCTAGTAGACTAGTACTAGAGGACTCGGGGCAGCCATGGAGGGGGAAGGCAGCAGACGACGGCGTCCTGGCCGATCGGTGGAAGGCAGTCAGCAGACGACGGCATCCTAGGCGATTGGCGGAAGCAAGCCGATCGGCGTGTTGTGTTTAGGGTTAGCGATCGATGACGGAAACATGCCTGGTCGATAGATGTACAAGGACCCGTGGGCTGGCTTTGCTGCTGAGTGGGCTCTCTATACGTTTTTCCTAGGCCTTTGCTTGGTTAGCCACTTGTGGATTAAATCACCTAAGCCTAATACCTAGTAATTTGGGGCCCCAAATTTTGGGGGGCCCTGTGCGGTCGCCCATCTTGGCCCCCTCCATCGACGGGGCTGAATATAGTACAAGCCATCATCTCCAGACAAATGGTCCTATAGAGTGTAAATCGTTGCCTTGAGGCATACCTCCGCAATTTGGTCTTCCGAGAACCTAAACAGTGGACTGAATGGCTTTCTTCAGCTGAATGTCTGACAACTCACTTGACATTTTCTAAAAAAAATCATATGCTTCAAGAACTCAGGGCACATCTCCGTTCTGCCAAACATCGTCTGAAGCAATATTGGTGTCAGACACCAGACAGAGCATTCCTTCGAAGTGGGAGCAATGGTGCATATAGAGTTCAGTCGTATCATCAGAATGCTTTTGGGCTGCGTGGCTCTTTGGAACTTTGGCCAAATACTACGATCCCTACAAGGTGCTGCCACGTGTCAGTTAAGTGTCCTACAAGCTCTAGTTGCCGGACACGACGGTCATCCATAATGTTTGATATCAGCCAGCTAAAGGAACATGCGGGCAAAAATGTTGTACCTCTTCCACATGTTTTGTTGGTTACACCGTATATTAACATAAACATCACTGTATGCATTCTTGGACACTCACATTGTCAAGCATAAAAGTCAGTCGGTGCAGCAATGGCTTGTTCGTTGGATGAGCCTGGTTCCGGAAGATATGCAACCTTAGAAGACGAGACTTTCATGGCCAAGACTTACTTGATTTTTCACCCTTGAGGACAAGGTTGATCTCAAGCGAAGACATTGTCAGGCTCTTCATATTTCCCCTCTTAACTGAATATCATTCCCGGGAGACAACAGCTGAAGGTTCAGACAACTAACAACCCTAATAGAAGCGAAGCTCGAAACCAAGGCACCTGAAGGTTCAGACACTGCCCAGCTCCTTTTATTTCCATTCTCTCCTTATTTCGTTAGTTTGTAGAAATTAAAATATTATACTTACTACATTTTGTCCATGCCCCGAGTTTATGCAGTACCCTCTCTGTCATAGGTTGCAAAAACGCCTGTCACTGCAAAAATGTCTTATGTTATGGGATGGAGAGAGTATGTCTTAAAATAGACAGTGTGTCGATAGCACCGTATGTAAACTGGGATATATTTTTTTGACTCGTAAACTGGTGTATTGCCATTGTTTCTTCTTTGAGAGGACGTTTTTAGCATCATAATGCACCTTAGCAGAGTTTGTTTTAGGCTGCCATTGAGCACCTGACGCTATTTCAGTAGCTTCGGCCGCTGCTTTCTTAATCGGTTGCTGCAACAGCTGCAAACTTCTCAGCAGCAGCCGCTACAGATGCAATTAATTAATACATACATTGTTTTCTTTTAGACCTTAATACATTGTTTTCTTTTAGACCTTAATAGGCTGTAAATCCTAATGGACACTAGAAAAAGTTAAATGCAAAAACATGTCAACCATAATGCATGAGAGCTCAGCCAAGTACTTCAAATGCACGACTTTGTTGCTAGCTTAGGCACTTTTATTATTGTATATGTGCCTCCATCTACAAATAGCAGTATACCAGGCACGACTGACAAGATAGATAACAAAAGACCATCAGAAAGGTTTGCTGGGACGACGATCGACGATGAAGCTCAATTGTGCTGCGCCCGCTGGTCACTAGGCAGAGAAAGGATCTCTCCCCGACCGGAGACCCAGAGCGTTCGGACCTGCTCACCCCAGTGATGGACCCGCCAATGATCACTATGTGGACGCCTCTGACTGGTGGCTTCCCGTCAGCAGAGACACGTCATGGTCATGCTACCCAAGTCTGCTATCATCAATACAGATGGGGTTATATGAAGTATGCCCGTCAGCATGGTGGTTGGAGCGCTGAACGTTTTGACGAGGTTGGGCCGGTCTGTCTTTATTTCAAAACCGACACCTAATACAACATATGCTAGTTAAGTAGCATCACTCTTATATTTTTAACCATAAGAGAAATTAGGAGTACATTAAGCATTGGTCGTTGGAATATCTGATGTTGGCCAATGTGAACCCCCCCAAAAGCACAACTCGTCAAGCACATGTTTTTTAAAGGTCTTACTTGCTTGCTTCTGTCCTCCCTTTGACTTGTCGATCTGCTCAAGCATCCCCAACCGATGCACCCGGCGTCAGGTCACAGTAGACATTCGATGAGAAGCACTTGAGATTGTTACAAATCTCCCATGTGCAATCTAATAATTAAATTAATCATGTTTGTATTGTGGTATGTTTGAAATTTTCTTTGTATGATAATATTTAATGCCGGCCCAAGATTTTTTGTATATGAAGCTACACACCCCTTGTCAAGCTTGGCATCAACACTCCAAGACGGGGGCTCTCGTTGCTGACACATTGATGCACATACCCATTCTTTGACATTACCATTGGTGACTAGAGGAATGGATTATAGAGAAATGAAGAAAGACCATGTATCAAGGCGTATGCATTTGGTACCCCGAGACCTACCATTCTCATTCTCATATGATCCTCGATGATCTACTAATATGCTATATATGCACTCAACGTCAACCTCCTCTCTTCTTAGCACATGCATTTAATTGCTTTGGCTCTAGGTAATTGCAACGATGCATAGGCTATTTTATAGCCACCGGATCCAATATTTCCTATATATGGACATGGTTAGGAGCGATCTTAACCATAGCCAAGTACAGAGCTATAAAGTTGCTATGTGATATTTGCTATAAATTTTAGACCTACCACTTCAATTTGATTAATGGGCATGTTCACCCATGAAGGAATTATTTGCAGATAGCTTGGTAGTAGCCCCATGTCGCTAAATTTTTGTTAGCCACTAAAGTTTCAATTTTTTTGACACTAGTGGCTCGTTTAATGACTAAAATGAATCAATATTTCTTTCTTTATTGCAAAATAACTCCTAGTGTAGCATGTTAATTAAACTGCGTCCATCCTATAGTTGTAACGACTAGATTTAGTAGAGCATCCACAAAGGCAGAGTTGGTCATTGACAACTAGTCGCTCTACAAGTCTACATATAGGGCCAATATTATTGTACTAATTCGGCTATTCCTTTACCGTGCAAAATAATAATATTATTATACTATTAGCTTTATTAGTAGGCTGTGTCATAAATAGAGCCTATATGAAAACATATTCTTAGATGCAATAATGTGAAACATAAAAAAAATGACTTCCCTCTCCTCCACGTCAACAATTATTATGCATTGGCACAATTTCGAATCAACTAATGCACACAATTGGAGATGACATAAAATTTACCATTTTAGCAAATGATCAAATTTTATTAATTTATTAATAAAAGTATACTAGATTATACAAACTAAAATGAAAACAGACAAGAAATATCCCATATAACATGAAGTTACATCAAGGTTCTTCGAAGGTGTCATCCATAACTTCACCTTTTGCATTTCAAATTTCCATCAGGTATCACGTAAAAAAACCCGCATGAGAGCAAATCCGCACAAGCTGACGAATCTTGAAGGTTTGAAGAACCGCGTGAATCACCCACCACCAATAACTGAGAATCTAAGGTTGTTGTGCACCATGGTTTTCTGGTCGAGGACACACTCCTCAAAAGGCAAAAGCTCAAAGCATTGATCCATCATCGAACTATCGATGAAGAAGGCTTGGAGCACACAATATTGGAATGGGAAGACCCCTGACCAAAACACACCTATCACTATCATCGTCACCACTGCCGCCAGTACATTTGAAGCATGAGACAATGATCTACATGATCAAAGGTCATCAATCCACAAGAGAAAAACACGTCATGCTCTCCAATACAAACATGACGACCATGATGACTATAATAAAAATATGCATTCAATATGACACCCATCCTCACGCCGAAGAGTTGTTGATAGAACCACACACACACACACATGGAGAGAGAGAGAGATCACTATAAAAGGAACTAAAATTGCTCTCATGTGTCAACTTGTGGTTTCCCTCATCTCCCGGTTCCTGAGAGGCTGTCGCTGACAAGGGAAACCAGTGGGCACAGACACGAGAACATAGCTCCTCTCCCATGACAACTAATCCTTAAGATTACGTTACACTGGTTGATGAAATATTTGGTAGTTGGACCATATGAGCCCAAACTAAGCTAAGTATGTTAGGTTCACAGTTTGTTTTAGAATTCGTAATCGCTGCTCGTGGTCTCCTTTGCCCCTTCGATTCAGTCAAGCATCCCCTAGAAGCGATGCTAGCTCAATGTTGTTTCACATGACCTTGAGGCTTGGTGATAATTATGACACATGATATGTTGTGAAATATTTTGCATTTGCAAATAGTATATATTTGAAGTTGGTATTGAACACCACTCTGCACGGAACAACATTATTAACCAACTATAACAGGGTCGGCTCAGCCATCATAATTCGATAAACAATGAGCTAGTTGGGTCAGCCCATGTACGCAACAAGGGAGCCGGGGGAGGAGGGGGGGGGGGGGGGGGTACGCGCTGGACAATGGCACGATGTGTGTGGACACTTGTGGACCAGGAATTGCTTGACCAGTTGATTGTGAACAAAGAGACGAAGGTAAAAACTGGCTTTTCACAATGATAGAATTGTTACCACATGGGAAGTTCATCAGGTCGACGGTCACTCTCTCGGCTGTTTGGATGGCAAGGAGGAAACTCATTCATGAGGGAATCAACCAGAGTCCTCTAGCGACCCACTTATTAGTTTCTCGATTTATAACTAAGCTGGGTGAGATCCACACTCCAACTTTGGCCCACGTGAGGACGACAACACTGGATGAACAAACACATAGATGGATCCCTCCCTCTGTGGGTAGAGTCAAAACAAATGTGGATGCCACCGTAAGATATGAAAGAGGGGTTGCGGCAGCAGTTTGCATGAACGAGTTTGGAGAATACTTGGGCTCTTCAGCCTTTGTCATTCAAGGAATAACAGATCCAAGCAATCGCATGTAGAGAAGAATTTTTCTAAAAATCAGGAGAGAGAGAGAGAGAGAGAGTTGGTTTTAAGAATAAGATTACTATAGAAAGGAATAAAATCAAAAGGAAATCCAAATGGCCTAAAAAATCTGGGAGAACTCCATATAACCAAATGTTGGACAAGGAGAAACAATTTAAACATTTTCAAGGCCGAACATAAACGAGGATAGCACAAAGCAAAATAATTAAGATGTCTTATATGCCAGTTTAATTTAGAAAAAATGAGATTAATTTGGGATACTACAAACAAAATATGTTATCAATTATATATTATCACTCTCTAAGACTGAGATATCCTTCCTTTGACATGGAAAAATAATTCACGCAAAAAAAGACAATAAAACCCCACAAAAAATCGGGATTTTTCAATCATACGACATAGGAGCTCGAGCTAGCGATAGTAATGGTAGATGGGATGGACGTAGTAGGGAAAGATGGTGGCAGATGTGACTAATGTGGGAAATCCACATGTTGTTATACACGCGTCTGGTTAGGTCGTGTGCAACCTAATCTGCAGAACCCAAGGGTTTGTAGCCGCATATATATCTCCCCCCCGTCTTGCACTGCTACTCATAAAACATGAACTTTCTATGAGGGGGAGCATAAGTTAAAGCCTTTTGATATCCATAAAAATTACAAGTTGTCGTGTGCTTTGCCGCACTACTCTTTATTCATGCGGCCCATTTTCTGTTGGTATATTGGTGTCTGGTTTCTTCTTCTAGATTTAATTGGCGTTGGCAGTATCATTTTGGAGAGCCGCTGGTTGGGGCTGCTATGGACCCCTCCCTTCGGTGAGGAAGCAGCATACCAACCCTTCTTCACACCCACAATGGCAGCAAAAAATTTCATGGACGCGCCGACCCCTTTCATACACCCCAACCACGTAGACGCAACTCAGTAAGCCCCCAGCAGCGCATGATGTACCAGCGTTGACATGTAAGATGCAAAGATCCACTCACACGTCTCATATACCAGCAAATGGGCCTAGAGTTTGTAAAAAAAGCAAATGGGCCTAGCATCCCTACACAACTAGATCACCCACTTACAGCCAGACGCCCCTGCCCCAGTGCACCACAATGCTCCTTTTTAGGGAGCTTAGTAGCTGTACTAATGAACACTTTCTTTAATGCACATGATGTGTTTGTGGTAATGTCTCACTACGGGCTGCCTTATGAATTTAACGATAATTGTCATATTGTTTACAAGATAAGACTTTAAATTACCAATTATTCCTCAAATAATCGTCATATCGTTTACAAGAAGATGACAAATAAAATAATCGTCATACCGTTTACAAGAAGATGAGAAATAAAATCAGGGGTCGAATTCTCCCAGAAAGAAGAAGATCTAGAACTAAAACAATTACTAGCTAGGCAGTCTGCAACTTGATTGCCTCCCGGGAGGAGTGAACAAAAGGGGCACTTGCAAATTCAGAGCTGAGCATTTTGCATTCCATAAAATTCACCACCTCCTCACCAAGATAGGCATCCTGCTGGTCCACAATCTCCACCGCCAATGAACTATGAGATTCCACGATTACCTTGCTACATCCGATGTTTGTCGCCAAAATCATTCCATTCCTTATGGCAGTCATCTCTGCAGAATCAACGTTGTTCATATGGGTAATAAACCCGAAAGCTGCTACGATAAAATTCCCTTTGTCATCGTGTGCAAGAGCTCCCTGGAGCCTAAAAGGGTCTCCGATTGGAAGGAAGCATCCACGTTCACCTTGACGTAACCGTGATTAAGCCCTTTCCACATGTAAGTGCTTCTTGGTTCATTTTAATAGAGAGAACAAGTCATTAATGGGTAACTATTTTTCCCGGAACTTTAGTGGTAACTAGAAGTTAACCAAATGGGTATGCTACAAAGCTCTTTGCAATTTCATCGGGAAAACATGTAGCTCATTAATGAAAATGAGGAGGTAGGCCTAGAATTTAGGTCACGCCGTACATGCGAACTTTATAGCTCTATAAACGACCATGGTAAATATTGATCCCAATCATGTCCATAGAAAGGAAATGTTGCATCCGGTAGCTATAAAATGGTCTATGCATCGTTGCGGTTACATGCGAGCCAAAGGAAATACAAAGGTGCCAAAAGGACATAGCACAAATATAGTTTATTGGTCTTTGGGAATGGAAGGTTTCGGGATAATGAACGCGTACACCTTTTACATGATCTTTCTTTGCGCATCCGTCGATTTCTAGGCTCCATAGGAATAATGCGCCAATATTGGTGCTCCTACATTCTGTTGTTGGGCCCAACTATCCAAGGGACAGTTTCTATAAAGGCGCTCCGTTCCCGGCGGCAATGCTGGCACTTTATCTATAAATCGATGTGAAAACCTATTTCGTGAATGTTGCCCCTCACGGCGTGGTTTCGGCATGCTAGAAAAAGGAGAATGCATCCATTTGTTGGTGCAGCCTCGTTGTTCGAGATTCTAATATACTTTACCACATCGTCGGACACCCACCGCCAACCATGCGTCAAAGGCTACCTCGCCTGTCGGTTGTGTCTCTGGTGCCGACAAACCTCCAGTACCGATGTCTATCGCTATTAGTAGTTCAAAACTGGCTTATCGTTGGTTGGAGAGCAGTCTAGCAGGCACTGGTTGTAGCCACCGCGAGTAGTATGACCTTGTGGGCAACAAAAAATCAACAATCTTTCTTCTGTTCCAAACATGAGCAATTTGACTTGGGAAATGCATTGGAGCTCCCAGGTGCCACACACTCCTATATGAATATAGCATTAGAAAATACCAGGAAATTTCAAAAAATTCTGAAATTTTGGGATAACAAACCTGGGTGCCCATTGTACACTTGTGTTCAATTTCATAGAGAATGGGTGCCCATGGTATCCATGGCGAAGGAAACATGGTCCATCCAAATAGTTTATTCTATACATAGATTTTTTTGACTTTTTTACCGAGATTACCATGGGCACCCATTCCCCACGAAACTAAACACGGGTGTACAATCGGCATCCAGGTTTGATATCCCGAAATTCCGTGATATTTTTCTAATGCTATATTCATATAGGGGTGTGTGGCACCCGGGAGCCACAAATCCTCATCCAACTCGACTTCTCTTTTTTTGAATGTTCAAAAGCACGAGTTGTATGATCTGCAGTGCATTTATGATTTAATATTACTCATCTAAGTAATATATCATGTAATTTTGGGTCTTGGCTACACTGAGTATACCTAAGTCTTTACACACTCTTACTTATTTTGGAGTTGTTGCGGTCTTTTGGTTTATTTAGGTTAGTCGAAATGATACTTCCATTTACAAGAGAAAATGTCATAGTATGTTGCAGATGTTGTTCCTTTGTGCAAGTTGGTTGTGTGGTCATAGGCTTACTTTTTTTTTTGCGGGAAGTAGTCATAGGCTTACGACAATGATCACTAGATAAGAAACTGATAGAAGCTGGCGCAGCAAAATTGGAGCGGCTTGCCAAGAAATTTCTGCATGTTCATATAAAGTAGGCTTTGCTCATGTTTGATTCCACACTTTGCATGCCATTGTTTTACTTGTCAATCATGTAAACTTGACGTTGTAACATGCGTATGTAAAAATCATGGTCATTCCTTAAGAAAAAGGAATGTCCATACTGTTTCACAGAGATTATACCATAGGCCTCCTTTGTATAAGCCTCTATTGTCGGCCCAAATAGAGCATCCAAGTCATAAGCCCACCTACCTACCCCTTGCAATTTTTCCTTTCTAGCCTCATTCTCCCCCATGGCCCTCGCGTGTGCATCTCATCATGTGCGCCGCCTCCTCCTCCACCCCGGGGCCGGAGCTCCGGCGAGGTCCTTCTGCGCCCAGCCCTACCAAGGTACGCTCATGTTCCTCTCGATCCTTTCTCCCTGTTCGTTGTGATGAGCGGGGCTTAATTCCTGCGCGCAGCCAAGGTAGGCGTGGTGGAGTTCCTGAACGGGGTCGGCAAGGGGGTGGAGACGCACGCGGCGAAGCTGGAGGAGGCAGTCGACGGCGAACCCCAGAGTGTGCCCGAGACCCGCCCGGTACGGCGCAAGAAGTTCGGTGGCCCCTGCAAGCTTGTGCGTGTTCTCCCTGTTTCGGTGTTTCCTCCACACATTCCTTTGATTTAGTTTTGCAGAAGGCTTGATGTGGTTGCTGACTATGATCGTGTTTCTTCGGGCATCTCGTCGTGTAATTGTAGAGTTTGTTTATGTTTTGTTTTCCAACACTGTGATGCTTTGGATAAGGGTAATTGGGTTAGTTTGGTATTAGATGGTTTCGTGTTCTTAATACGGTTAGTTTTGCACATGAACCACATAATTTTTGTTATGCTTAGTAAGAAATTTATAAACACTTCAGTGGACTGATCGACAATATAGCCCAGTGTCTAGACCCTGTTCCTATTTAATCCCATGGAGAAATGTTCTTATTGTAGCACTCTGTAAGAAAATGAAATAGATCAGACCTTTGGCTATTAGTTATTCTATTAAGCTACACATTGTGTGATTTCTGATGCACTGAACTGGCTTAAATACATTTGAAATAACTAAGCTTAAGAAGTAATAGGAAATAGGTAGTTTGTAAATGTGTGGTTAAAATTTAGCAAGTTCTTATATCACAAACATTTGTTGGATGTCTCAATTGCTAGTAAAATAACAGCAGCTAGACGGGCATATGTACGCACTAAAGGCATTTCAGATATTCCAGGTTACTAACCCACACATATTTGTAACGATGCTTTGCAGCTTGCTAACCGCTAATTGCCGTTGTTAACATTTACTATGAGTTCAACTGGTAGAATCCTAACTAGCTATGTTTCCTCCTGTTTAATTTCTGTTCTTTTCATATGTGGTTAATTTATGATGCAGAGAAAGTTGATTTTGAGCTTTCCTCACAAGTACCGTCTTGGTCTTTCGAAACACCCAGCAGAAGTCTGGAAAGAGCAATGAAGTTGGCATCTCCACTTTGAAAGCCGTTGTCTGATAGTTGTGCTGCAATTTTGAGAATGTTATCTGATAACCCAACCAATAAGTGGCGCTCTTGATCTCGCAGTATTAATCCTTATTAGATTTGGGATTCCGAAATTTGTCTGCAGTTTTTCTCTGTTACAGAAAGCATCACAACACTATTATTCTAAAGTGATTTTGGCTCACATACTTTGCTAATCCAACTCTTGTGTTAATTTGCTTAATGATTATACAGAAAATCCAACTAGCACATGTGTTAATTTGTCTCCCTTTTTGGTCCTATAGAGAGAGGAGATGCATGCTGATTAACTCTTGTGCGGGGAAAATATCCAGTGCTACGGTTCATTCCATGATACGCTGCTACAAGATCTCGTGGTGCAGTCGGATCTTTTTACTTATCTTTTTACATACACCCCCTTGGTACATTCGCATTTTGTCCCCCAAAAGGCCTTGCAAACCCACAATAGATCTCCATATTCTGTCCTCGACAGCAGATTATGTGCTCAACCGGACATCTTGCTAGGTCGCTGCCAACATCCAGTGTAAATCAAAAGGGGCATTTTAAGCAAACTTGCCGGGCACAAAAGCACACCTACATGACGAAATCAACAATTAGACCTATAATTTCTGTGAGACTGTCATTCTTGCTTGTGAGCGCACCTCGTAAGATGCTTGTTCCTCATGTCAAAACTTGGGTTACAAATGATCTTGAGAAGCCTGC
Source organism: Triticum aestivum (assembly GCF_018294505.1). NCBI lineage: Eukaryota > Viridiplantae > Streptophyta > Magnoliopsida > Poales > Poaceae > Triticum > Triticum aestivum. The sequence continues at coordinate 17,708,140 of NC_057811.1, forward strand.
CTGCAAATGTTGTGGCGCTACAAAAATTCCTATATTCCCCTAAATACAAGCTACTATATTCCCATAAATATAAAAATTCCTATATTTCCTACTACCCAGAAATAGACAAGTTGATGTGGCTACAGTAAATTGAAGGAGACGTATAGAACGAAAAGACGTGCACCTGTCCCTGAGTTGCAGCATAACCAAGGGTCTTTTTTGTATATTTGTTAGAAGGAAGTCAGCGTGCTCCATCTTGTCCATAGAGTCCAGATCCAACACACCAAACTGTTCTGGAGCAGGGGCGCATATGCTGGGCCTTATCACCGGATATGCACCCCACTTGTGCGTAGGCTGATTAACCACGTGCCAAATTACAGTTGACACTATATTTGAGTCTTTCTATCGAGAAAATTCATCGATCAGCTAGAGTGCACTATTCTTTCATTTGTATCCTCAGTGGAAGTAATACATTATACTCCCTCGATATCAAAATATAAGACGTATTTTAATACTCCCTTTGTATCAAAAAACGTCTTATATTTTGATAGAGGGAGTAGTTATGAGAAAAATGAGCAGTTGAAAAATGGGATGGCTGATCGTACAATTAAAGAAAAAGTCCATTTTACTCCCCTGAACAAAGTAGGTGGTTCGCTTTACCCCCTGATCTTTATTTTGGCTCCTTCTACACCCCAAACAAAACCAAACCGGGCATAAAACCCCCGCGACTGGTTTGTCTCCATGCGATGCTGATGTGGCACAGTCAAAGGGCGGTTTTGACCGTGGTGGGGCCTACTTGTCAGGTTGACTGTAATAGACCTGCCGTTCCCCGTTGCGTTCTGGATCAGATATCCCTTTCTTCTTCTCCCCCATGTCGCCGTCGATGGCTCCCTCGGGGCGGCGCTAAACTCCGACCAGCAACGGTGGTCGGAGTGTTGGTGGTGGCGGCGGCGGCGGTGCAACCCGTGAATCTTCCCCGACCTGTTCCTTCTCCCACGGCCGCTATCCTCCCGCGTCCTCAAACCCTAAGTCGACGGCTCTGTCGATGCGGCGGCGGCTGCTGCGGTCTGTCTGATTTCACGGCGGCGCAGACGAACTGAGGTGAGTCCCATCCCTCCAATCCCCTTCCCTTGGTGTACTTGCTCTGCTCTAGTTAGCTGCTGTATGTAGGTTCTAATTGAAGATTGGATGTTGTTTTAATCTGTAGGCTAAGCAATGGATAATCTAGATTGGTTAGGCATCCGTTTTTTTACAATGGCCAATTTGAGAAGTCAAACAAGCAATTGTCATATGTTGGTGGTAATATAGAGCTCACATATGTTGAGAGGTACAATATATCCTTAGCTACTGTCAGGGAGCAGTTAGCAGATATAAAGATGGCCTACCATGGTGAAGAGCTAACAGAAAAGCACAGACTTTACTGGTTGTTTCATGGAAAAAATGTTAGAGATGGGCTGAGACGACTGGACACTGATAGAAATGTGTTCTTCATGGATAGGTGTATTACAGATTGTGGGGTTGTGGATGTGTATGTGAATTATGAAGATGATGTTGATGAAGATGGACAGAACAGTGTGTCTGATGTTGGAGAGAAAGAGGAAGAGGAAACTAATGCTGCAATTGAAGAAGAGAAGACATAAGAGAAGAGTGACAGTGATTGGGAAGATGAGCATGACAATTGCTCTGCTGAGGATGACCTGGAGCACAGTTCAGAGGAAGATGGGGATGAGCCTGACAAGACTGAGTATGCTGTACAGGATGAATTGCAACCTGAAACTGGAAATGTTCCTTCAGTAGATGTTGCACCAGATGAAATAAGTGATGAATGTGAAGATCTTGATTGGTGCCCTAAAGATGAAGACAGTTCAGGTGAAGATCTTGTTTGGTTTTGTTTGGGGTGTAGAAGGAGCCAAAATAAAGATCAGGGGGTAAAGCAAACCACCCACTTTGTTCAGGGGAGTAAAATGGACTTTTTTCTACAATTAAATGCGTCTGAGGAAACATCAAATAGTTTGTAACTCACGTATGTATCAACAAGGCTACCAGCAAAACAAAATTTCAAGACGTTTCTTCCTGGTAAAATCACCTCGTTAACCAGACAATGTTAAGTACCAAAATTTAACAGATTGATTTGCTATGTGTTTTCTTGCTGAAAATTCTCCGAAGTATTTTCTTGAATGGAAAATCTCTACAGATTTTGCAACATTCCAGAATACTGAAGATCCATTTAGCAAAAGAAGTAACCAAAATTAGAATTAAATCTTCTTCTTTTGCGAAGGCGACAACCAAAAGAATGGAAGAAGCAAAGCGAAAATGTCGGTTATTTTTTTTTGAAACAATGCAAACATGTGCCAGAATGCGTGAGCGAAAAAACTATTGTATAGTAAAAGCATATCAATGGGCCGGACAGATGAGATGAGTTGCCAGCCCCAGGATCAGGTGCGGAATCATGTATTGCCTTGCTTCAATCTTTGAACAATGGGCTACCGTTGTAATGCCCCTGAAACACTTAACTGTACCATCTGGCTCACTTGTCACTTCTAACCTAATCTAGCTAACACCATCTCAAATACAGGTTGCACGTTGCCATTGCTGATACGTTAGTCACACAATGACAATCAGTCTGCAGATGCTACATCATGGCTACGGTCCTTCATCACCATTGGTGATTGGAAAGCATGTTAGAGAGCTGAAGAAAGGTTGTGCACAATGACCTATAAGTTCATCGTCCTGAGACCTGCCATTCCTAAACTGTAAGAAAGTTACATTGGTTTCTCATTTTAGCACCTTGCATTTGATTTGGCTCCTAGCTAGGTAATCACAACTATGCGTAGGTGATTTTATAGACAATGGATCCCGCCTTTGCTCTAGATGTACATGATTGGGACCAATCTTAACCAAGGCCAGTATAGACTGTAGAGCTATAAAATTCTCATGTACTGTCCACACTAAATTTAGACCTACTTCTTCATTTTGATTAATGAGCTACATTCGAGCGTCGATCGGAACAATTGTTTACAGAGTGCATGACAACAAGCCACAGTGGTTTTGCTTTTGTAACCACTAGATTCATTAGCGCATCCCACATCCGCAATGGCATAATCCGTCATTGACTATTTGCCTCCTTCACATCGTCTAGAATAGACAGTAAAATACTTCGGAGATCCAATGTGGTGTTCAGATTTAACCTGAATGTACACCAAATGTCCTTGTTGATCAGACCCTAATCTGTCGAATGAAATGTTGGATTGGTAGTCCCCGGCCGGCCAGCCATCTGGCTCACTTTATGTGGGATATGTTGCTAAAGGATTTTGATGATGAAAGGGTGCTTGGCGTGATCGCCAATGTGCTTTTTCCTTTCTTCATGATTTTATTTACTGTTTTCCTTTTCCTTTTTTTTTATTTTTTCATCTTTAATATTACACATTTTTTTGATTTTTTTCAAATCTGCAAACATTTTTTTGTTCATCAAATTCAAAAAAAATGTGCATCAATGTAATTTTTTTCAACAGTTCAAAAAACGTCCATCCAATTCAATTGTTTGCTTATCAGATTTAAAAATGTTCATAATATTCTTTTTTTGTTCGTCATTTTCAAAAAAGGTTAATCAAATTCAAAATTTGTTCATCCTTTTTTCAAAACGAAAATGCTCTTGAATACAAATTTTGGTCATCAAGTTCAAATTTTTTCACCGCATTCAAAATATGTTCATCAAATAAAAAAATGTTCATAATTATTAAAAATTTCTCATATTTTTTTTATCAAAATAAATAAATGTTTATTAAAATATAAAAATGTCCATTCTTTTGAAATCAGAAACAATTTTGACTTCAAAACCTCTTTTTAACAATTCACAGTTCAGATTTTTTTTGAAAATTTTAGAATAAAATAAACAGGAAATAAAAAGTGAAAAGTAAAAAGGGTAAAAGGGAGCGTCCCGTCCCGTGCATGGGTCGGCCCAACAGTTCGCCCGGGTTGGCTGGAGGGTGTGCGCTTTTGCGATTGGGAGTGGCCATGTCGCCAAATAGGGGCACGTGTGCCGAAGCCTCCTGAAATTTAAAATCACTAATTAAGGAGCACTCTTTGCAAAGATCACTCCCACCTCCTTAGGTTGCGACAAGTGACACGCGGGAGTTTTCCCTTTTCCGAGATCCGTTTATTCAAAATGTTTTATCTCTTAAACCGTGTATATAAATCTTGAACCGTTTTCACCGTTGGATTCCTCGCGTCAAGATTTCTAAAACTATATCCCATGTTGATAGGATTTGACGAACTTTTTTTCATGAGAAAAACCAGATGAAAAAACCCGGATCGGGAGCACCTTTTGTTTCCTTTCCGAGAGAGGCACGACTATGCCTCTCGCGGAAGCAAATTTGTGCCTGCACGAGAAGTAAACCCGTGCCTCTCGTGGAAGAAAAAAAAGTCATTTCCAAGAGGCACGGGCGTGCCTCTCGCGGATGAAAAAGAAAAAGAAAACACAATTTTTTTGTTGCCGAGAGGCACGACCGTGCCTCTCGCGGAAGCATATCCATGCCGCTCACGAAAGCAAACCCGTGCCTTTTGCAAAAGGGAAAAAATGCGTTTTTTCTGTTTCTGAGAGTCACGACCATGCCTCTCGAGAAGCAAATTCGTGCCTCTCGCGAAAGTAACAAAAATGCATTTTTTCCGTTTTCGAGAGGCACGGCCGTGCCTCTCGCGGAAGCAAATCCGTGCCTCTCACGGAAGTAAAAAAGAAAAAATATGTTTCTTTTTTCGTTTTTGAGAGGCATGACACGTGGCAGCGGCTGCGAGCGCGTCAAGTGGCACGCTCTCAGCCCACCCCAAGTGACTCTTGAGAACGAGCGCTCCTTGGTTAGTTGTCCCCCATGAAATTTGAAAGAGGTTACGGCGCCGGAGCTCCGGTGACATCCTTGTGTGCCCACCCCCACCAAGGTACGCTTATGTTCCTCCCGAGATCCGTAAACTCCCATTTCCTTTCTCCGCATTCGTTGTGGTGAATGGGACTGAATTCCTACGCGGAGCCAAGGTAGGCGTGGTGGAGTTCCTGAACGGGGTCGACAAGGGGGTGGAGACGCACGCGGCGAAGGTGGAGGAGGCGGTTGACGGCAAACCCCAGAGGCTGCTCGAGACCCGTACGCTACGACGCAAGAAGTTCGGTGGGCCCTGCATGTTTGTGCGTCTTCTCCCTGTTTCGGTGTTTCCAGACATTCCTTTGATTTAGTTTCGTAGAAGGCTTGATATGATTTCCTTCGATCATTTTGGTGAATTGACCTTTGGCTATTATTAATTCATAGTTTTTTTTTGTGAGTATTATTAGTTCATAGTTGTTCTATTAGACTAGACATTTTGTGATTTCTGATGCACTGAATTGATGTAAATACATTTGAAAGAACTAAGATTAAGAAATAGTTGGAAATAGGTAGTTTGTAAATACATGGTTAAAATTTATCAAGTTCTTATATCACAATCATTTGTTGGATGTCAAAATTGCTAGTAGAAAATCGTGAACATTTCCTAAATAATAACAGCTAGACGGGCATACGCACACACTGAAGGTATTAACAGGCCGGACAGATGAGATGATTTGCCAGCCAGGATCAGGTGCGGCATCATGTTTTGCCTTGTTGCTTCAGTCATTGAACCAATGAGCTACCGTTGTAATGCCCCTGAAACACATAAACGTACCAACTGGCTCACTTTTCACTTGTCACCTAATCTAGCTAACTATCGGCTTGCTCTGCCATCAGACTATGACAGGAGCGCTCGCTTCAATCACCTGCGCTGGTTCAAAAAATGGCTCTCTCCTCTCCTCCCCTCCTCCTCCCAGCTCCGGTCCTCCACCGCACCGCCCCCAGCTCAACTCCGGCCGCCGCCAGCTCTCCCCATGACCACACGGTCACCACCAGCCCCCTCGATGCCCTGCGCCCCTCCGTGGCGCCTCCGCCATCGCCTTTCTTCGACCCCCCCTACGTCAAAGCAGGGCAAGTGGCTCTCCGCTGCTTCCTGGGCTGCGGAAACGCCATGGGGTTGGAGTTTGAGGACAACTGCAGTTACTACTGCCGCCTTGCAGTCACCACGCCGGCGATGCACCTTGCGTCGCCCCTCTACCTCATCTTCGAGTTCTCCAACCGCCACCTTGACGCCATCACGGTGGCCGCTCTACTCCAGGCCGTCCTTGGTGGCTGTGCCGCCGACTTCTTCGTCGCCCAGTGCTCCCCACTAGTCTTCCGCTTCCACGTGGCTACGCCACGCATCGGCGAGATCATTCTACACCAAAAACCAATCCGCCACCGCAACTACGCCTTTTCCTTCGCTCGCTCGCTACCTCTGCTTCCACCCACCACTGCTGCGCCCGCCTCATGCATGTCGCTCGCCTCCCTCCTGCAAGTCCCCGAAGACCTCTGCCTTCACTTTGAAGGTGTGGTCTCTTCGCAACTCCGGTCGACTGTCACCATTGACCCACACCACAACCGCCATGGGTGCCGCATGTACGCTCGTGTCATCCAATTCCCGTTTGCCCTACACGCTCATTCCATGGCCCTCATCCTCGCTCGCCTCCTCGGTGGCTGTTCCTCCCACTTCAACGTCACCGATGAGGGCGACTCTTGCTTCTCCTTCACCGTTGCCAGCCCAGCGGTGGCCAACCTCGTCGCTGACATGGGAGATTTTCACAAAAGAGGCATGTTGATCCGCTTCCCTCGCACGCCAGTTCTGGGTGCCTCCGCACGCTCGCCAGTCCTGGGTGCCTCCGCACGCCCGCTTGCTGGAATCACCGAGACCCCCGTGCCTGGAACCACGGCTTCCCCACCGACGGCGAACATCTCTGCTTCTCCGCCACCACCGTCAACAACCCTTGATCTACCCAAGGTTGGACGTGCTCGGCCTGGTATTAGCTTTTACTACCGTATGTTGCATGCTAATCACCCTACTCAGCTTCCAACACATTCGCTTTACACCTCTCACACCCACTGCCTCTGGGTTACTTTCATGCCAATTTCGGTTAGACCTAATGAAATGCTTGTTGAGTCAGCACTAAACCACTGTTTTTCAGTCAAACAAGATTTCCATGCAATCAAAGTACATGAGCTCATTTTCAAAACTGGTATCTTTTCCCGCTTCGCTAAGGTTCAAATTCTCAGGCATGGGTCCCTAGACTTCTCTGGTTTTCGTCTCTTCCTCTTTGACCAGCTTGACCATGCAGCAGCGCACTGTGCCCGTCACTTACCGCTATATCATGCCTACTCTCATACACCGCTCACGCCACGCTCTGTCTCTATCCTGGGGCCCTTCGTGCCTACACGCCCACGCATGCTCGGACTGAACCCAGCCGCCCTCACGAGAGACCCGCACGTCCCCTCACCCATGCAGGATAACCGGGCCAACCCCATGCACAATGATGGTAGCGCAGTGAAGAAAGGCGGACCAAATCCTCCCAAAGATCCGTACGCATCACGACCGGAGACGCATGCGTGCATCGTTCACGCTAGAACCCAGGCATCCCCTTTTGTCTCTCTGTCTGTGCCAAATCTGGCTCACCCTCTGCCCCCACCCGCGTCTAATCCGGACGGCGCCGCGCCGCCTCCTGTCCCCCCCGCCTGGCCACCGCTCCCACGCCGTGCCAGGATATTGCATTGGGAACCGAAGGAATCGCACGGTCTTGCCCTCGCTCGCCCACGCCACCCCCCAACCTACCCCTGGCCAGCATCTAGCTGTAATCATCGCTACTACTTCGCTGCTGCAGCCTAATCCGCCTGCTCGATCTCCACGTCCTGACACCAAGTCGCCTCAACCTCTGCTGCACGCTTCAGATCACACCCCTCTGCCACAAGATACGCCGCCCATGCGGTCCAACAGCGCCACGACGACCACCTATTGAGACGTGCTCCTCTCCTCCCCTCGTGCCCATAGCTACCCCCAGCTACGTCCTATATATATACCACCACGCCGGCCCATCTCCCCTCTCCATCGCCATCCCCATCCACCACAAAACTCTCACAAGAAACCTCGCTGCTTCCGCTGCCTCGCTCTCGACCACCGCATCGAGGCTTGCAGAGACCCTGTTCGCTGCGCTCGCTGCTGGCGGAACGGCCACCGCAGCCGCGACTGCAGGTACCTCCGGTTTTGGCCTTATTTTCCCCCTCTCCCCGAGTCATTCACCGCAAGCCCTAACCCCGCCTTCTGTCGTCGCAGGATGAATCACGGCAGCTCCTCATCGGCCACGACCCCCGTCCCCCGCACCCTCATGATCGGAGAGGTGCCCATTATCCTGTCTGAGCCTTTCCCTGCTGTCTGCGTCCCCTCCCCGTTCATCCTCCATGGCGTCCCCGTCAACTCCGACGATGTCCCACTGCCTCCTCCCTCACCACCGCGCACAGCTGCACCTCCCCCAACCCCCACCACCCCGCACCACCACCTCGCCCACAACACCTCCACTCCATTCGACACCCACGCCCTCAGAGCCCGCCTCACAGACATCTTCAATGCCTCGCAGTTCTCCATGGCCGAATCCCATGTTTCCGACTCCGAGCCGGACGAGGATCTTCCTCGCCCTCAACGTGAGGCCAGCATGATCCCTCCCTATGGCGATATGCCGCTAGTCATTGTACCGCCTTGCCTTCTCCATTGCCCACGCCGCTTCGCCTTCGCACACCTGCAAACCCCCGTTCACAACCCCACCCCTCTCATCCGCCGCGCCATCCAGCACACCTGCGGCAACCCGGCCTTCATCTTGGGCGGGTCTTGGCGCGGGGGTGCATGCATCACCTTCCACACTCCCGACGCACGCAACGACGTCCTCCGCCACAGTCCAATAGAATTTGAGGGCAACCTAGTTACTATCGAGCCTGTAGAGCATGCAGACCGCTCCATTGCCATCTTCACTGACCTAGCCGAGGTCGAGGTGTCAGAGTTCCCTCGAGCTCTGGCACGAAGACAACATTCGCTTCGCGCTTGCTTTCCTTGGCGATGTCTGTGCCGTGGATGACTTCTGTCTTCACGGTATCGACTACACCTCGGTCCGTGCTCTCGTCCTACTCCAGTCCGGCAAGCCGGCTCCACCTGGCCTAGTCATCCAGCTCCCACCACTTTGCTCCGGTGGTCTCTGCCGTCAGAGCGGGCTGGCGTGCCGACCCCACCTATGGTGGGACCAGGCCTGTTGCCCGCCACCCTTCGCCTGACGCACGTGCCCTCCATGCTTCTCCTGCCGGCGCCACCTCTGGTCCTGCCCTGTCAACTGTCCTTCCCCCTCCTGGCTCTGCATGTGACCCTCTTGTTGTCTCTGACGACGACTCGAGCGGCTCGGAGGGCATGCACGTCCCCCTCCTGCATGCAGTCTCTTCGGACTCCCTGGACGCGGTGCATGCACCCGCGATGCCGGCTCTGGCTCCACCTGTCATCCGCCCGCTGCCCAGGGTGGCGGCCGTTGACCCGCCTGCTCCTCCTGCTCATGCAGGGGGCGTGCTGGTGGGCCCCGTGCTTCGCTCCGTCTCCTCGGCCTTCGACCTCGTCGCCCCAGCCGCCCCAGCTCCCCCTGCGCCGCCCACCTTCACATTCTCCGCCGGAGAATCTTCAAGTGCCAACGGTAACTCTCCCCCATCCATCTTCAATTCCTACAACCCCTCCTCCGGCTTCTAACCCTAACTCTGAACCTACTGCGGCCAACACAGCACTCCCTCTTCAGGATCTTGACACCCACGAGTGCACTGCTCGCAAAGAGCGCCGCAAGAACGCTTGCGATCGCTCTGTCTCTAAGGACAAGCTTCGCAGGAGCGCACGCCTTGCTGCCAAGGAAACCAAGTACTCTCCCATGCTCGCAAGAGCCGTCAAGGCCAAGGCAGCCCGCCTCTCCGCCACCGACGTGGACACGGCCATTGGACGTGCTATCCAGGACGCCCGCCTTGATGCTTCCGACGGACCCCCCCGCCTCGGCTGAAGACTTGACCACGATCGCGCTCCTCTGTGGCGCGGAAAACGGCCACCTCGACACCATCCTCTCCTCCGAGGAGGCCGCTTCTGGTGACGACACCGCGCCATGATCACTGCTCCAGCCTTGTGCGGCCCACGGACGTCTGGGGCCCACTGCACGTCCACGTCCATCTCTGCTACTTGTCTTGTGTGTTATGTCGCGTTGATATTTTGGGCACTGCGTGTACTGCCTTTCTTTTGGTTATCTGAGTCCTCATCTGATGTATTAGGACTCATGTACTCCTTTGCGCTTTCCGCTGTCCCCCTGTGGTGTCGCAAAAACCTTTATGAGTAATGATGTAATCTCTATTTGCTCCTGGAATGTACGTGGATTAGGTGATGACGATAAGTGTAACGCTATCCTCTCTGAACTGCTAGCGATCAACCCTCACGTGGCCCTCTTGCAAGAAACCAAACTAGAATCCTACACCAACACCAAGCTCCGCTCTTTTCTCCCCTTCCACCTCGACCAAGCTTTCTCTCTGCCCGCCATTGGCATGGCCAGTGTAGGGTAACGCGAAAGAAAACAAAAAATTTCCGACCTACGCACCAGCCCAGGACCACTATGGAGACTGCATACATGGTTTGATCTTTTTCGTTACCGACTCGTAGCGCAGCGGGAAGTAGAGTCGATGACGATCGGCGGTGCAGATCCCCGCAGCTAGGATTTACAACCTCCCAACCGCAAGGATGTATACCCTCATCTGCTCCTCAGACAGCCCTCCGGGAGGCGGTCGAACAGCCCCCGGACGGTGTCGCGGACAGCCCTTCGGGAGGACCTTCGAAACTCGAACGGTCACTCGGACAGCCCTTCGGGAGGACCTTCGAAACTCGGACGGTCACACGGACAGCCCTTCGGGAGGCACTCACGAACTAAGATCGAAACTACGATCTCTCTACAGAGTTGCACACATACGGTGTCATCTATCCGGCAGGGCTTCGCCGTCCAAAACTAGTTCCCACCGGAACCCAGACAGCCTTTCGGCTCTACGAAACTGTTTCGCTGGGAGGGAGAGAGAAGCCAGATCATGCATGGCACTTGTATGTGAGAAGGGATGATCCTTTAGGCAGCCCACTCCACCCCTATATATAGGCCAAGCCCAAGGGTGGCTTCTCCAAGAAGCCAAGGGGGAAAATACCAAAAAGGCCCTCAAGGTGGCTTCTCCAAGAAGCCAAGCAAAAAGCACTTTCACTATTCATGACGACATTTTTCAGCGTCTATTCGAACTGAAAATATTTATGTGGGCTCAGAACATTTCCAGTACCCACTAAAATAATTTTCAACGCGTTCCGAAACAATTTCGGTTTAGTGATTTTCATCTGCGAAAAGCAAACAAGAATGCGTTTTCACTATTCATGAAGACAATTTTTCGCGTCCACTAAATCCGAAAATATTTCTGTGGGTCTTAGAATAATTCCAGTACCCACTAAAACGATTTTGGATTCGTTCTGAAACAATTTCAGATTAGTGAATTTCATCTGCGAAAAACAGCCAAAGCGGTACCGGCAGCTCCAAAACATTTTCGGTTTTTATTTCTGAAAATTCCAAAAAGTTTCCAGAATGATTCTGGCACCCTCCAAGAATTATCAGGCATGTGCCGAAACCATTTTGACTTAATGGCATACCCCGAAACAACTTTTTCGGTTTCACCGAAACTCATCCGGTGACCTCTCTCTGCGGAACTTTTCCGCTGTCCGAAACTTTTCAGTGTCCGAAACTTTTTCGGTGATTTTCTCTCAGACTCCCTGTCTAGTATTCAGCAGATAGATGACCCTTAAGCGTGTGACCCTATAGGTTCGGTGAAGTATAGACATGACCCGGAACCCCTTCCGATCAATGATCAACATCGGAGCCGTGGACACCCATATTGACCCCTATACCCACACGAATGAATATTCGAGTGAACCTCCGGTTGCCGTGTGCTATTCCTGTTGCTTCGCGATATGTTACAAACACCCGAGGTGAGATTTATTGCATGCCCATGGACGAACAATTTGTCCACCATGCAAGTTACCTCGTTACCGGTTTTGTTCTCTTTTCTCATTTCCGTGTTCCGGCATCCCAGTGATCAAATCACACTGTGTCTGGCCAGACGATGATGGATACCGTAATACCGAGAGGGCCCGAGAATATCTCTCCATCGTCGGAGGAGCAAATCCCAATCTTGAGCTATCAAGTTACTTGACACACTTTTCCATGAACCCGTAAGCCGCCGTAATAGCCACCCATTTACGGATGACGTTTAACAAACCCCAAAGTTCATGAAGCAAGCATGAAGAAACTCGATACTCTCATGGTCTAAGGAATCATGCAAACGTTAACCATCTCTGTGTTATGTACCATTAACTTGTGACGAATGAATCTCTTAGCATAACATCATGCCGGGTCGATTCAACACAAATGTTCTCTTAACATTGTGCCCTCAAGGTTGCTGACATAGACATGCCCATGATCAGGAAAACATAACCATCATGCAACACTTGAGCTAGTCTTAGAGGCCAGACTAGGAATACATTTTACCGTTTATTATTCCACACGTGCATATGAGTCTTCCTCCGAGCCTCGTGGTTATTGCAGACTCGAGAACCATAGCAGTTATAGCATGGAACATAAACATAATTATGAACTCGGAGATAAATAATATCATTTATTATTGCCTCTAGGGCATATCTCCTACAGAGTCCCACTTGCACTAGAGTCAATAATCTAGTTAATGCTAATGCACTTTACACCTATGGCATACTGGTGTAAAAAATGCTTCGCATGTGGTATAGCCTGATGTCCATCGGATCTGACAATTTCAGCTCCGTGTGTATCTCTGCATATCCTCGCATTTTCATGCTTTCACAAAATTCACATTTTGTGTGGACTTGGTGTTGTATGTATTTGAATCATAGGTCGAACCTGGATTCCTCAGACTGAGTTATGGAGCAACTACCTGCAGTAGTGTCCCATTGACAAAAGCCATCTTGGAACCATACTAAGTTCATGAATGAACTATATGATCCAACATCTTCTTTTGTCGCTTCTAAAGCGTCAACATACTTAGTCAATTGTTATAGAATTCGCCACAGTATCCTGTTGGGAACAATTGCCAACTACCGTGCCACCATATTGTGTATTACACAAAACCCTTAACTTAAATCGAAAATCGCATGGAGAAAAGATGAAGACTGTATCCATGTAACATTTTACAACGAACTCTTCATGATCTCTGCTTGCAAGAAAACATATCATCAGTACTTACTCTAGTACTTAATGACATCTTTCACTGTTGTCCCACGATCAGTACTTTGATCACTTTAGTATCCATACTCGCAACACCTTGGGAGTATTGGACATATCTGGTTGTTTTACATACCATGGAATACATGATTAATCCAAAACACGAATGTGTGTGGAATCTCCATCATGTATTTTACTCCTCAGTGTTTTGGGACACTGAGTCTTGTAAAAACTCTTTCCATGTGACTTAGTCAAGAATCACTCCTTGGCGTTTTAAATGCTAAATAGGTTTTAGCACCTTGTCAATATGTATTCATTGCTTAGACCCATTAGGTAAATCTATCTCCATAGATCATCATGCCTAATATTGAGGCTATTTAGCCTAAGCACTTCATCGAAAAACTATTTTCAAATGAAGTCCTAATTCGTGTCAAGAAATTTATTTCCAATTACCAATGTGCCAAGCACATAAGGTTTTTAGAAATATTATTACGCTCCCACTTACTTTCTTGAATTACAAGCATCTTCGTTACCCATTGATGAAATCAAAACCCCTTTGACCATTTCATCAAAACACGAAGATTCCAACTCCATTTTGCTCTCTTCTGTCCATTGCTGGAACTCTGAAGTTTGCATACCTACTAGCATCCTCTGGATCGAAAAATTACTTTGGACTGTATCATATACAAGTCCTAGCTTTCATTTCCATCAAATGGAAATCCTTTTATCATCCATGTTTCATATCTCATGATTGAAATATGTATTAATTGCTAGTTCAACCCGAACCGACTTTAAGCATCGCTACGATGAAAACAACCTCATCGTAGTCAACTCTTGAACTTGTTATTTCAACAAGTCGAGCTTTATGGATAAAACATTTTTATCCGTATCAGTTTTAAGTTCCATAAATATTCGTTAGACTCTAAGTCTTTCGAAAGGTGTATCAAGGTTTAAATCTTGAATCACTTATATGGAAACTAACTCGGGTTGTATTGGCATTTAGCCAATTCCGGAGTCAGGGCCCATCAACGCTTCCTTGTGTATCGTAGGTATAATGTTGTCTAACAACAATATCTCATTTGCGCACCTGAGAGGTTTGCACGAGCCTTGCCTACGTGGTTCAGCTGCAAGTTCGACCGAAGTTCATACATTTTATTGTAGAGACTTCCGTATCAGTCGCAGTAGGAAACTCTGGAATTACTTCCAAGGTCTCTTTCCTTTGATCTGATGACGTAGATACTGTTTATCTCGTCGAGTTGCACTATTCTCCCACTCACCTTTTTGAAAGAACCATTCTCTTTAAAAGCACACCGTTTCGCGGCAAAACTATTTGCCTCGGTATAGTGAGGGAGGAATACCCAACATTTTGGTATAACCTACAAAGTAGCACTTGTCTGATTTGGAATAGGTTTGTAACCTTTTACACAAGCCCCATATTCCAAATGTTAAGAAAAGATATAACATGGTTGGGCGTACCATACCATGGCTTCATTTCAACAGACCCGATGTAGCTCTTTTCAGTGCAAAAGCCGCAGTCTCTAAAGCATCACTTTAAAAGGGATAATGACAAATTTATTTATGTCATCTTTGACCTTACCATGTTATAAATGGTTTGATTACATCTCCACAGACTTTCCACTTGCAGTGGTGTTCCGGGAGGTGCAAGTTATGAAACCCCTTTCACAACTCATCAGACATTCGCTAAACATGTAACTCAAATATTCCTTTGTGCAATCAAATTGCAGAAACATATTTTTCTTGTTACAATAACTTCTACTTCATTTTTGAGAACCTTTCGAATGATTTCAAAAGATCCAGACTTACGTCTCATCAAGTAAATATCCATATATCTAGTTGAGTCATTTCTGAAGATAAATAAATCCACCACTAACAACACTTATCGGACTACACACATCAAATGTATGATCACTAATAAGTTTTTGTTCATTCCTTATGGCCTGTGAACGGTATTTTAGTCACTTCACTTCTTGGAGGAAAGTTGCAAGTGTCAGATGATTCAAAATAAAAAAGACTTCAAAATCCATCATAATGGAATTTTCCATGCGGGTTTCTCCAATGTGACCAAATGTAGTGCCACACTTGTGTGGTATTCTTTTAGTCTTGCGACATTTAGCGTCAGTGTTATGGATGTATCATATTACCATCAATATTCATAACATACATGCCATCTTGGATGGAAGCATGGCCCTTCATGTTATTCATAATACTTAACAACAATTGTTGTTTTTATGAACAACTCTTTTGCAACAAACATTGTGCAATGGGCTAGAGTGTATGAAACTCTAAAATGAATTACGAAAGCAAACCCAGAGGCATTGTATTATTATCAATATTCATAACATACATCTCATTCATAATGAAAGTATGGCCCTTGTGTTATTCATAACATCGAACATAAAAAGTTCTCTTATGAACAACCTTCTTGCAAGATACCTTATGCAATGGGATAGAGTTTGTAAAACTCTAAATGAATTATGAAAATAAATACAGACGGCAATACACC
This sequence comes from Triticum aestivum, assembly GCF_018294505.1. Taxonomy (NCBI): domain Eukaryota; kingdom Viridiplantae; phylum Streptophyta; class Magnoliopsida; order Poales; family Poaceae; genus Triticum; species Triticum aestivum. The sequence continues at coordinate 17,723,832 of NC_057811.1, forward strand.
GATGGAAGGTATAGTAACATTTACTATGTTCCCTGTGTATACCTTAACCTCATTTCTAGCTAGTCTTTCAGGCCATAGTAGTTCTTACATCGAGTTGCAACAGAATGCAATCGAGCGGGCAATTTTGTGATGAACTCACAATACCCAAGAATTAGTGATTAACATGTTTAACCATAATTCGCAAGAACTATATCTTTGACCAGCCTTCTATACATCAAAAACTTGTATGACATTCATACATGAGCTGGATATTCCAGTCTTCTTTCCTTTTGCCTTTATACTTCTAACAGTTTAACTTTTAGTATTTCTCCTACTCTCAGAAGAAGCACCCAACTTAAGAGTGGCATTAGCCCCGGACTTCCTAGGCGTGTAAGTCATACTAACACCCTTTGGACACTTCCTTTCTCTTTAAGTTGTTGTTTTATTCACCTTTCATTATATGACAGGGGTTCTTCTGGATCCCTTTCCCAACAGTCAAATGCATAGTAAACACTTTTACTAATACTTGCAAACAAACATTGCTTTGTTTGTATCTGAAAATAATTTCCAGTTCCATGAATATCATATAACTATCCCAATTTTTGAAGTTTGGGTTTCATGGAAGCAAACATATTCCACTTGACCGTAACAGAATTCTAGCTTTTGGATCGAAGGACTAGAGTCACATGATCCATAGCATTAGCGGGAGGATACGGAAAGCATGCGATAGGACAAAGTCCTTCTCGACACTTTTGAGGACAATCCTCATATTACGTTACCAATCGTAAAGTTTTAACCAGATATTTAACAGCTATTCAATTTTAACAGGGAAGGTGGAAACACCAGCCATTATTCTACAACTATTTTGCAAGAAACACTTAGACAGTGTTCATAATTAATTGCACTGAGAAGTAAACATGCTAATTCAGCAGTGCGCTCCCACTCAAATCAATATGTCTCATAATTGATTTAGAGTGATTCAAGATCCATATTTCTATTCCATGCCATTGACGGGTTCATCACTGATGACACAAATTTCAATCGGTAGGCCAACTTGCCGATCACATCTCTTATGTGATTCTTGTTCATCTTTCGATGGGCGTGTTCCGAGCTTAGGACTCTCCTGCCTGAACGTCAAAGACAACCAAGTGATCTTGCTGCGAGGTCTGACCTCACCCGCCTCATTCCTCTCGATTCGTTCGTGCTCATGTGTACATGGCGCACCCCGAAAATATACGAATTTCAGACGGTGCTACACTTGGGTGAACACTAACTACTTTGATATTTTAAGTGAGAGATCACCCTAATAAAAAGCGACTACCGCGCAATCAAGAAGGGTGCATCATAAGGGATAAACATCTCAGGCAATTCATAATAGCATGATATGGTATAGCCCTTTCTGACGGAGAAGTATTTCATTTCTTCGTCTTCGGCATTCGCGTCGGTGTTCACCTTTACGAAGATTGCCACCACCTTGTCGATGCACCAGATAATATTGCTATCTCTATAGCTAATAAAATAAGTGCATTACTTAAGGTTGACACGCAGGTCATTAAAGTGACAATCATATGGCTCCAGCCATCATGCCGAATCATGACACACAGGTCATGTTAATTACATCATATAGTCATCTCATACATAATCAAATTGAATATGAGCATTGCTATACCACATCACATGCACATCCTGCAAAACCAAGTTAGACGCCTCTAATCGGTTTATGCAAAAATTTATTTTACGTGGCTTCTAAGGTTTTGACTTAAACCGCAGCTACCAACGTTTTATCATCAAGTATGATTATTCAAGTTGCTAGATTAACATCTCAGGGTGTATGAAACACGAGATAATTAAATCTCGAGCCCCATACTAAACTTCGTCATACGCATGACCCCCGTGCAGATCATATCTGCAATGCCCTTTCATCTGCGAATTTCATCTTTCTTTTGACTACGGCAGAACCCAAAGAACTGATAGCACTTCCATGATCAATCAGGATCACGGATTGCCAGAACTTTGTCAAATTCCACCATGCTGTCTCGAGATTGAGCAAACGCAAATTCTAGGCAAGCAACAAGAACGTCGGGTAACAGATTTCATCTGTCACCCGCATAAATAATTTTCAGCAATAGATCTCATCTACTACCTAATTATATTATGCAATACCCATACATCTCTATGTATTCTAGATCGAAACCTGCATCTACGCATAGCACGGCTCATGATGCCACTGTAGGGTAACGCGACAGAACACAAAAAATTTCCGACCTACGCACCAGCCCAGGACCACTATGGAGACTGCATACATGGTTTGATCTTTTTCGTTACCGACTCGTAGCGCAGCGGGAAGTAGAGTCGATGACGATCGGCGGTGCAGATCCCCGCAGCTAGGATTTACAACCTCCCAACCGCGAGGATGTATACCCTCATCTGTTCCTCAGACAGCCCTCCGGGAGGCGGTCGAACAGCCCCCCGGACGGTGTCGCGGACAGCCCTTCGGGAGGACCTTTGAAACTCGAACGGTCACTCGGACAGCCCTTCGGGAGGACCTTCGAAACTCGGACGGTCACACGGACAGCCCTTCGGGAGGCACTCACGAACTAAGACCGAAACTACGATCTCTCTACAGAGTTGCACACATACGGTGTCATCTATCTGGCAGGGCTTCGCCGTCCAGAACTAGTTCCCACCGGAACCCAGACAGCCTTTCGGCTCTATGAAACTGTTTCGCTGGGAGGGAGAGAGAAGCCAGATCATGCATGGCACTTGTATGTGAGAAGGGATGATCCTTTAGGCAGCCCACTCCACCCCTATATATAGGCCAAGCCCAAGGGTGGCTTCTCCAAGAAGCCAAGGGGGGAAATACCAAAAAGGCCCTCAAGGTGGCTTCTCCAAGAAGCCAAGCAAAAAGCACTTTCACTATTCATGACGACATTTTTCAGCGTCTGTTCGAACTGAAAATATTTATGTGGGCTCAGAACATTTTCAGTACCCACTAAAATAATTTTCAACGCATTCCGAAACAATTTCGGTTTAGTGATTTTCATCTGCAAAAAGCAAACAAGAATGCGTTTTCACTATTCACGAAGACAATTTTTCGCGTCCACTAAATCCGAAAATATTTCTGTGGGTCTTAGAATAATTCCAGTACCCACTAAAACGATTTTGGATTCGTTCTGAAACAATTTCAGATTAGTGAATTTCATCTGTGAAAAACAGCCAAAGCGGTACCGGCAGCTTCGAAACATTTTCGGTTTTTATTTCTGAAAATTCCAAAAAGTTTCCAGAATGATTCTGGCACCCTCCAAGAATTATCAGGCATGTGCCGAAACCATTTTGACTTAATGGCATACCCCGAAACAACTTTTTCGGTTTCACCGAAACTCATCCGGTGACCTCTCTCTGCGGAACTTTTCCGCTGTCCGAAACTTTTTCGGTGATTTTCTCTCAGACTCCCTGTCTAGTATTCAGCAGATAGATGACCCTTAAGCGTGTGACCCTATAGGTTCGGTGAAGTATAGACATGACCCGGAACCCCTTCCGTGTCGGGGAACGTAGCAATAATTCAAAATTTTCTACGCATCACCAAGATCAATCTATGGAGTCATCTAGCAACGAGAGAGAAGGAGTGCATCTACATACCCTTGTAGATCATGAGCAGAAGTGTTCAAGAGAACGGGGTTGATGGAGTCGTACTCGTCGTGATCCAAATCACCGATGATCCTAGCGCCGAACGGACGGCACCTCCGCGTTCAACACACGTACGGAGCAGCGACGTCTCCTCCTTCTTGATCCAGCAAGGGGGAAGGAGAGGTTCATGGAGATCCAGCAGCACGACGGCGTGGTGGTGGAAGTAGCGGGGATCCCGGTAGGGCTTCGCCAAGCACTAACGGGAGGGAGAGGTGTCACGGGAGGGAGAGGGAGGCGCCAGGGGCTTAGGTCTTGCTGCCCTTCCTTCCCCCCACTATATATAGGGCCAAGGGAGAGGGGGGGCGCAGCCTTGGCCCTTCCTCCAAGGAAGGGTGCGGCCTGGGAGGAGTCCTTCCCCCCCAAGGCACCTCGGAGGTGCCTTCCCCCTTTAGGACTCTCCCTTTTCCTTATCTCTTGGCGCATGGGCCTCTTGGGGCTGGTGCCCTTGGACCATATAGGCCAAGGCGCACCCCCTACAGCCCATGTGCCCCCCGGGGCTGGTGGACCCCCTTGGTGGACCCCCGGACCCCTTTCGGCACTCCCGGTACAATACCGATAAAGTGCGAAACTTTTCCGGCGACCAAAATAAGACTTCCCATATATAAATCTTTACCTCCGGACCATTCCGGAACTCCTCGTGATGTCCGGGATCTCATCCGGGACTCCGAACAACTTTCGGGTTACCGCATACTAATATCTCTATAACCCTAGCGTCACCGAACCTTAAGTGTGTAGACCCTACGGGTTCGGGAGACATGCAGACATGACCGAGACGACTCTCCGGTCAATAACCAACAGCGGGATCTGGATACCCATGTTGGCTCCCACATGCTCCTCGATGATCTCATCGGATGAACCACGATGTCGAGGATTCAATCAATCCCGTACCCAATTCCCTTTGTCAATCGGTATGGTACTTGCCCGAGATTCGATCGTCGGTATCCCGATACCTTGTTCAATCTCGTTACCGGCAAGTCTCTTTACTCGTTCCGTAACTCACATCATCCCGTGATCAACTCCTTGGTCACATTGTGCACATTATGATGATGTCCTACTGAGTGGGCCCAAAGATACCTCTCCGTTTACATGGAGTGACAAATCCCAGTCTCGATTCGTGCCAACCCAACAGACACTTTCGGAGATACCTGTAGTGCACCTTTATAGCCACCCAGTTACGTTGTGACGTTTGGTACACCCAAAGCATTCCTACGGTATCCGGGAGTTGCACAATCTCATGGTCTAAGGAAATGATACTTGACATTAGAAAAGCTCTTAGCAAACGAACTACACGATCTTGTGCTAGGCTTAGGATTGGGTCTTGTCCATCACATCATTCTCCTAATGATGTGATCCCGTTATCAACGACATCCAATGTCCATGGTCAGGAAACCGTAACCATCTATTGATCAACGAGCTAGTCAACTAGAGGCTTACTAGGGACATGGTGTTGTCTATGTATCCACACATGTATCTGAGTTTCCTATCAATACAATTCTAGCATGGATAATAAACGATTATCATGAACAAGGAAATATAATAATAACCTATTTATTATTGCCTCTAGGGCATATTTCCAACATTCCGATCAATGATCAACATCGGAGCCGTGGACACCCATATTGACCCCTATACCCACACGAATGAATATTCGAGTGAACCTCCGGTTGCCGTGTGCTATTCCTGTTGCTTCGCGATATGTTACAAACACCCGAGGTGAGATTTATTGCATGCCCATGGACGAACAATTTGTCCACCATGCAAGTTACCTCGTTACCGGTTTTGTTCTCTTTTCTCATTTCCGTGTTCCGGCATCCCAGTGATCAAATCACACTGTGTCTGGCCAGACGATGATGGATACCGTAATACCGAGAGGGCCCGAGAATATCTCTCCATCGTCGGAGGAGCAAATCCCAATCTTGAGCTATCAAGTTACTTGACACACTTTTCCATGAACCCGTAAGCCGCCGTAATAGCCACCCATTTACGGATGACGTTTAACAAACCCCAAAGTTCATGAAGCAAGCATGAAGAAACTCGATACTCTCATGGTCTAAGGAATCATGCAAACGTTAACCATCTCTGTGTTATGTACCATTAACTTGTGACGAATGAATCTCTTAGCATAACATCATGCCGGGTCGATTCAACACAAATGTTCTCTTAACATTGTGCCCTCAAGGTTGCTGACATAGACATGCCCATGATCAGGAAAACATAACCATCATGCAACACTTGAGCTAGTCTTAGAGGCCAGACTAGGAATACATTTTACCGTTTATTATTCCACACGTGCATATGAGTCTTCCTCCGAGCCTCGTGGTTATTGCAGACTCGAGAACCATAGCAGTTATAGCATGGAACATAAACATAATTATGAACTCGGAGATAAATAATATCATTTATTATTGCCTCTAGGGCATATCTCCTACAGCCAGCGGCACCATTACCGCCGTTAACTCCTCCTCCCTTCAGGTCAGGTTGCATTCACACAAAGCCTTCTCCTCCACCGTAACTCTAAGATCCACTGCATGTGTCTCCAACATCGCCATCACCAACATCTACGCTCCCTCTTCACGTGCCCTCAAGCAATCTTTCCTAGACGAGCTCCTTTCCATCGCGCAACCTGACCAGGTGCCTTGGATAATCGTCGGCGACTTCAACCTCCTCCACTTTCCCTCAGACAAAAACAAATCCTCCTTTCGACAATCAGAAGCTAACGCCTTTAACCAAGTGATCGACACTTTAGCTCTCATCGAGCTGCCTCTCCTCGACCGACAATTTACGTGGACCAAAAACCGTGCCTCGCCCACTCTGGAAAGGATCGATCGGGCCTTTTTTTAACTTAGCATGGGCAGATGCTTTTCCCAACACCTCTCTGTCCTCTCTCACAAGTTTTACCTCTGACCACGTACCGCTGCTCGTGCACGTCACCACTATGATTCCACGTACCAACTTTTTCAAGTTTGAGCAGGGTTGGACCAAATTTAGCATGCAACGACATCATCTCTCAGTATTGCTCACCCTCGCCCTCTCCGTCAGCCAACTCGGCTGCCACCATCGCAGCAGCTCTCAAAAAATCAAGATCTGAGCTCAAAACTTGGGCACGCTCCCGCATTCCCACCCCTCTCCGCGAATCACGGTGCAAAGAAGCCATCTCGGCACTGGATCGGGCTGAAGAATCCAGACCTCTGTCACATCCCGAGCTCCTCACTCAAAAGATCATCATCTCTCTACTCAAATGCACGATCCACGAAAAAACGATGTATTGGCGGTGGCGCGCAAAGGTCTCCCGAGCCATCAATGGGGGTGAAAACACGAAATTCTTTCATGTTTCTGCCTCACAACGCCTTTGAAAAAACAAGATTTTTACGCTTACTCACAATGGCCATGATTTCTCTTCTCATCATCAAAAGGCCAAGATCCTACGTGATTTTTTCGTGGCCCTCATTGGTACCCCTTCCAACACGTCCTGGGCCTTCGACCTTCTTCAGATCTACCCAAACCCCATCCCTGACCTGCACGCCTTGCATGAAAGCTTCACGAAATCTGAAATAAAAGCAGCCTTCTTCCAAATGAACCCACAGGCCAGTCCTGGCCCGGATGGTTTTGGGCCTGCTTTCTACAGAACCTATTGGCCCTCCGTAAAAAGCATCGTCCTCCCTTTCTTCTCACAATTCCATCAAGGCACAGCCGACACGAAAAGAGTTAACAGAGCTCATATTGTTCTCCTTCCCAAAAAAGAGCAGCCTACTTCTCCAGACGCTTTCCGGCCCATCTCACTTCAAAATTGCCCAATCAAAGTTGTTGCCAAAGTCCTGACCACTTGTCTCAAGCCCTTCATCCCGCTACTAGTTCACGGCAATCAGACAGGGTTTATACCGGGTAGGAATATAGCTGAGAACTACATTTTCGCCGCAGACCTCATTAGCTCATGCCACACTAGGAAAAAACCTACCATGGTCTTCAAACTAGACTTCAGAAAAGCTTTTGACTCGGTTGCGTGGCCTGCCCTCGACAAAATCCTTCTCGCCCGAGGCTTCTCGCCCACCTTCCGCAGCTGGATCCAAAACATCCTTGCCACAGGCAAAACCGCCATTCTTCTGAATGGTATCTCAGGCAACTGGATTGACTGCAAAAATGGCCTGCGTCAGGGCGATCCCATCTCCCCCTATCTCTTCCTGATCGTAGCAGACCTGCTCCAACAGCTTATCCTCAAAAACCCCCACGCCTCGCTCCACCACCCTATCTTCTCTCATCTACCACCCACCGTTTTACAGTACACAGACGATACTCTGATCGTTGCCGCCGCCTCATCTGATGCCGCTGCCGCTTTGAAAGGAATACTAGACAGCTTCGCCAACGCCACTGGATTAGCCGTAAACTTCTCCAAAACGACGATTGCCACCCTCCACTTGGACGACGCTGCTGCTAACGACGCCGCCCTTGCCATGGGCTGCTCTCGCGCCTCCTTCCCCCAAACCTACCTCGGGCTCCCTCTCTCCCCTACGAAACCTCCCTCCAATGTTTTCGACCCCATCCTAGAACGCTCTCGCAAACTGCTGTCTGGCTGGCGTGCCAAGTTACTCGACAAGGTGACCGCCTCATTCGTATCTCCGCAGTCCTTGACTCCCTCCTTACCTATTTCATGTCTGTCTTTCGCCTCCCCAAAGAACTCTTAAAAAACATCGACTCCATCCGTAGAGCCTTCTTCTGGGCAGGAGAAGATTCAGTTTCAGGCGCTCAATGCCTTGTTGCATGGAAAAACGTTTGTATTCCAAAAAAAATTGGTGGTTTAGGGCTCAAAAACTTGCATCTTCAGAATAACTGTCTGCTCATGAAATTTGCAGCCAAGGCACTCACATCCTCCTCACCTTGGATGGACTGGCTGGACCTTCAACACCCAAATGCTCTAGTTTCACCCCCACCCCAAACCTCCTTCATCTGTCGTACCATAGCTCAGCAAATTCCAACCCTCCAGTCCATCACCTTCGTCCTAACTAATAGTGGGACGCACACCTACTTCTGGCACGACACCTGGCTCACTCCAACACCTCTAGCCCATACTTACCCTAACCTTTTTTATCACTCCACTTTACAGTTTGTAAAGGTGGCTAACGTGCTTCGTTACGGTTTAGAAGCTAACCTCCGTAACCGTCTCTCCCTTCTGGCAGAGCAAGAGTTTGTTGCGATGTTGGCTGTTTTGCAGGATTTTGTCCCATCGGCTACGGAAGACCAAAGGTTCCTAGTTCGGGGTCTTACCTTCTCCACCAAGCAAGCGTACGACACCCTCATGGCACGACCGGACTGCGATCCTCTTGCTCCCATCATTTGGTGATCCAACGTTCCACGAAAGATTAAAATCTTCACCTGGCTCCTCTTCAAGGATCGGCTCAACACCCGAGCCAATCTTGCGCACAAGAACATCATTCCCACGGATGTTTGCCCTCGCTGTGCTTCCTCGCCTGCCCTGTTGCCAACCGTGTCTGGCAACGACTTGGCATCCTACCTCAAGCAGAAGGCATTCTCTGGAAGATATGGGCTGCGAGAAACGATATGCTGTTTAGGAACATTGATCAACGTTCTGTAATAACCCTCAGAGCCCTCATATCTGACCTAGGCCTTTGGTCACATCATCTCATGGATACATGTGACAAGGAGGACGTCTCCTCGTGGCGGTCCTACCTCTCTGCACGCTGCGTCGTGCCTTTGTAATTCTGTAATGCTGCTCCGGTAGTTTTTTGGGATATATATTCAGGTGGGGAGCTCCCCCCGGTGATTCTAAAAAAAGGCATGGCAAGTTGCACTTTGCCATTGCTGATACGTTAGTCACACAATGACAATCAGTGTGCAGATGTTCCATCATGGCTATGGTCCATCATCACCATTGGTAATTGGAAAGCATCTTAGAGAATTGAAGAAAGCTCATGTACATTGGAAAGCATCTTAGAGCGTCCAGGCTTCCCCTCTGCGTGTCCGCCACATTAGGTGGTTGGGTGTTGGCGTCCTAGCCTGGACGCTCTGGACTATCCGTAATAAATTTGTGATCCAGCGTGTGCCCCTTCGGTGTGCTATTGACGCTATTTACAAAATGTGCGGATATCTGCAGTTTTGGTGGTCGCTTAGCCACCCTCAGGAGCATAACACCATCAACTCCATCATTGCCGATCTTCGTGCGATGGCTCTCCATTTGGCGCCGCCGCTCCCTCCACCACCCCCGGAGCCAGATTAGCCCGTCGTGGCTTGTATCCCGTAGTGTGTTTTATTTTGTTGTTTTGGGCTTATTGAGTTGTGCCCTCAGTGAAACCCTCGTACTATTTGTCTGTCTGCTACCTTTGTGTGTGTGTGTGTGTGTGTGTGTGTGTGTGGCGTGAACCTTTGTTGGATGTTTGGCTTTGGTGGTTTGATTTATATATAAAGCGGGACGAAAGCCTTTTTCGGTATATGGGTTCATCATCCCGAGACCTGCCATTCCTAAACTGTACAAAGTTACATTGGTTTCTCTTTTTAGCACCCTGCATTTGCTTTGGCTCCTAGCTAGGTAATCACAACTATGCGTAGGTGATTTTATAGACACTGGATCCCTCCTTTGCTCTAGATGTACATGATTGGGACCAATCTTAACCAAGGCCAGTATAGACTGTAGAGCTATCAAATTCTCATGTACTGTCCTCACTAAATTTTGGACCTACCTCTTCATTTCGATTAATGAGCTACATTTTGATTAATGAACAATTGTTTACAGAGTGCATGACAACAAGCCACCGTGGTTTTGCTTTTGTAACCACTAGATTCATTAGTGCATCCCACACTACCGAAATCGCACCCTACGCCGACGGCGAAGGCCGTCGGCATAGCCCTGATATGCCGTCGGGACATGCCTATGCCGACGGCCCCCGTCGGCATAGGGCCGTCGGCAACATATCCGTCGGCGCAGCCCGGGAGGCCGTCGGCATAAAAAGGCCGTCGGCATAGGATCTATCCCGACGGTGTCCGTACATCTATGCTGACGGCCCTGGCCGTCGGCAACGTTCCCGTCCAACGGCGGCCGCCGTCAAGTGACGACCAACCGCTGCTCGCCACGTGGCTCATCTATGCCGATGGCGAGGCCGTCGGCATAGGCTTACCCAAGGAGCGCCCAGTTGCTGACATGTGGCATCTATGTCGACGGCCACGCGTCAGCAACTGGGCGCTCAGGCCAGCCCTATGCCGACGGCCTAGCCGTCGGCATCGTTTGTATTTGATTTTTTTCTTTTTTCTGTTTGTTTTCAAATCAATGCAATTCAGATATATAGCACATATCAGCAGATATATATGATGGAAATAGACATATATAACACATCTAAGTATCATCCGTCACCATCACAACAATATATGCATAAGCATCATCATAATCAACATAAAGATAAGCATAAGCATATAAAGAAGCACGCAAGTCATCTAAAGGACCATCAAAGACCACAAGTTTATCATCATCACCACACACAAGTCATCTAAAGATACATAAGCATAAGCACACAAGTAACCAAAAGGCTTAAGCGCCAGGACGTCGAGCACCGCGGAGGTCGTCACCGCCAAGACCGCTGAAGCCCAGGTCATCACTGCTAGCGGCAGCGCTACCGCCAAGACCGCCTCCACCTCCGCCTCCGCCTCCATGGATCGGAGTGGTTGGGCTCCGTGACTCGGGAGTGCTGTGAAGACCACCGCCAACGGTTGATCCACCGGTTCCCTGGATGTTGAAAAGACATATTAACGGGATATATGACTGTGTTGAAAGGCATGATATGCTTTGAGTGAATAGATTGGGGATGAACTAACCGGCGAGGGGCCAGCGTTCTGTGCCACAAACTCCTCAAAGGTCAGCAACGTTGGTTGTGCTGGAGGACCCTCTGCTGATGGCCATTGAGGACACCTGCCGGCCGCCATTTTCTGAAAAGCGTGCTGCATCTGGCGATCCCTCTGCTGATGGTATGCATGAAGGAGGTCGTGCCACGCCATGGTCTCCTGGCGTGTGTACTCCATGTAGGCCTACAGTATGACATGATGAAACTCATAAAACTACTAAATGCGGAAAATAAAGTGAGCAATGAAGATAAAAGGGAAAATACTTACAGTTTGCTGCTCCTGAAAGAGGGACAGTGACGGTGCACTGCTCATGGGCGTGCTCGTGCGCTGGCTCAGGGTCGGGTCGATCCGACGGAGCTGTGTGTAGGAGATAGTAGGAGTGATCATAGCATCGAGAACCGCCTCCCGACCGTGCTCCTTCGGCCCCATGCCCACCACCACCCTTTCGTCCAGATCCGCCGCAATGGGTCAGGTGTGTCAGGGTGTAACGCCAGATACCCATCAGAGTAGGCCTTCTTCCTATGCGCGGTCTTCTTGCCGTAGTACTTGGGCTCGCCAGGCTTGGGGTCCTTCCGCGTATGGGAGATCTCCCACGCCTGCATGTGTGAGAGCGGCCACTTCAGTTTCTCCTCCTGCACCACCAAACAGAGGTTAGTCATACATAAGAAAGTAATGGTAAATAGAAGAAGAAGAATGTTTAATGGGGTTAGTCATATATTAACTGCCTTGTGGAGATAGTGGTTTCGGTTTCCCTGAGCATGTACTCCCTCCTTCCCTCGGTTAGCCTTGTTTTTGACTCTCATAGCCGCCCAGGCTCCAGCCTCATCACACCAAAGATCCACCAATGCCGCCCAGGACTCGTCTTTTCCATAACACCAATTTGGTAACACCTACATAATGAAAGCATAATGGCATGTCAACACGAAACGGTGAAATGTACCACAAGGTAATGAAAGCATAATGAAAAATCTTTTATACTTACCTTCAAGAACTCGTCCCTCTCCAAGGTAATGCCCATCGTCCGCGCGTCTTCCTTGGTCATCTTCACACCAAGATAGTCGTGATGGTATGTTGAGATGGCCACATAGCGCACCTCGTACTGCATCTGGCGGGCCTTCCGTGGAAAACACTGGACAATCCGAAAGAGCTGCGGTGATAAATATGCAATTGAATGCATATTTATCGATGCAACCCTTTCGGACGGGAGACCTAGGTTACGCGACTTGATGTGAAAATGAAATCTACTTAAAAGAGGGTAGGAGGTGAAGGTGGATTCGTAGCTCACCCTCCACTGTAGAGGAAGTAGTCGAGCAGCGGCAGGATCACGTATGACGAAGGCTCCAGGGAGATGAAATGCCACAAAGCCTGTAAATTTTACCGAGTCAAAAAATTTGAGGGCATCACATCACATAAAGCATTGACACTTTAAACTATGAAAAAATTCTTATTTCGTCAACTGTCAAATTTTGTCCTTCAATTTTTTTAACAAGATCATCATGATAAAATAACCACTCATCTTATACCAGTTTCGGAGCACATCTCACATAGCTTTTTTAACTAAGTGACTCAAGTTGCTTTTTTAACTATGATAATGCATTTTCGGTCTCGAATTTCACCTACATCACAACATTCATCCATCTATCAATGTAACAACATCACAACATCTATCCATCTAAGACACATACAACATTCATCCATCTATCAACCTAACAACATCCAACATCCAACCATGCATCCATTCATCCATCCAACAGTACCAAAATAATGCAAAAAAAAAGAAGAAGAAAAAGGTAGCTCACCGACGGGCGAGGCAGCAGGGGCCGGTGGTGGAGGGCTGGAGGAAGAGGCACGGGAGGGCCGGGGCAGGGCGGGGCTGGCCGGAGAAGCAGAGGAGGGCGTCCGCCGCCGCTAGCAGCAGCACTGGTCGGGGAGGGACGCGGGCCAGCCGGAGCCGCGACCCGTTGTGGTCGGGGCGGCCGTCGCGCAGTCGGGGGGAGGACGGGGCGGCGGTGGGGTCGGGAGGAGGCCGGGGTGACGGCGGGTGGCGGAGGCAACGACGCGGGTGTGGAGGCGGCAGTGCGGGTGTGGAGGCGGCGGTGGCAGATGTCGGGGTGGGGAGGGCGGCGGTAGGGGCGGGCGAACGGTGCGGCCGGCCGGGGTGCGAGGTCGGGCCGCTGGCGGCGGTGCGGGTCGAGGTGGGGTTGGGAGGCCGGGGCGGGTGGACGGCGGCGCGGGTCGAGGGCAGCGGCGCGGGATCGATGAGGGTTGGGGCGGGGGCAATGGGTGGATGGGGCGAGCCCGTGAACGGATAAGGCCAAGTATGCCGACAGCTAAGCCGTCGGCATAGCTGACGATGCCACGTGGCACCTATGCCGACGGCTATGCCGTAGGCATAGATGGCAACTACTTTTTTTTTGAAAAAATAGTCCCACCTCGCCGAGGGAAAAGCAATTTAACCTGTTTAAATAGTTCACTAATCCATACTTTATAAGCTCTGGTATTTATTAGACTTATATGAAGAAAATGGACAATTGCTGTGAACTTTTCCGTGCCCGGGCAGCCATACCACTTCGCAATCACTGAATTCGGGATTGGTGCAACAACTATATGACTAGTAAGCAGTAACTGATGATTACGAGTGAAAAAACATGCTTTTTTTTTTAGTTTTCAAAAAATCCATGCTCAAGACCGGCAGCCAACTCTTTCAGTACAAGACCGGGAAGGATGAATAAGAGTAATCATGAAGAAAGGGAAAAGCTCATTGGCGATCACGCCAAGTACCCTTTCATCATCAAAATCCTTAAGCAACATATCCCACAAAACATGAGCCAGATGGCTGGGCGGCCGGGACTACCGATCTAACAGTTTATTCGACAGATTAGGGTCCGATCAACAAGGACATTTGGTGTACATTGAGGTTAAGTCTGAACACCACATTGGAGCTACTGGTATTTTACTATCTAGAATAGAAGATGTGAAGGGGCCAAATAGTCAATGACAGATTCTGCCATTGTGGATGTGGCGCGGTGGCGATCGTCATCTTGACATCATCGGGGACGGACTGAGAGATCACCGCCATCACCCCTTGACCGTTATCTTCGTCGTACTCGGCGTCACCCTCGACCGCCGACCACATGAAGATCTTCATCTCGCCGCTTAGAACTGATAGTTCGATTCTGTCAGTTGCGGGTACTAGACAGGGACGTTGGTGGCCCTCTGCACAATCCTTAGAATGAAGGCACCCTCCTCTCATGTGCCGTCGCCGCCGGTGCACTACTCCTTCCGGCTGGGTGTCTGATACTTTGTGCCCCCCCCCCCCCCCCCCCCCCCCAGAGGCCCTTCGTTCATAGCCTACCATCGCTCTCACGGCGCCTACCGATGCGCCTCCTCTCACCGTCACCATGCCGCTGGAATCACAAAAACCAACGGTTGGTGGAGGTCCTGAAAAAGACACACGACCATGGTCGATTGGATGAGAGAAGAGACACGAACACAACACACCACCCAAGAACAATTTTATGCTGCGCGCAATGTCTTCCTTTTTTTCACTAGGAGCACCGTAAATAGATCAAGCAAGAAAACTGTACTTTAGCATTGTCCATTGTCCAGAACGTGGCGTCAAGCTGAAGAGGTAGAAGCTGTTGTTCGACGGGCAACGGCTTCGGCCGATGCGTCCGTGTGTTTCTTTTTTTGCGGATTGATCAAGTTTGACGCGTGCGTTCACCTGAGGAGTGGTTGCATGAATTTTCAGGGTGGGCCCATGCCCCTAATTCAGCTCAATGAAAAACAGCCAGCTCATTACGTAAGCCCCGTCTTTGTAAACCATTACGTGGGTGTAGCAAAGCTCGGAGCCATGAGGACAACGTGGGTCAGGATGGCATGATCGATGCGACTATGAGGTTGAGGGAGGCAGGCGTGATTGATGTGATCGGTTGATTGGGTGCAGATTGAAGAACGTATCCGCTCTAGACTGTTTGACGGATTCACCGATTAAATCAGGTGGGGTTTTGGTGCAGATGGTTCTAAGGAAAAAGTCTGGTTAGGAGGGGTGTGGGAGGAGGAGGCCTGCGTAGGAAGGGGTGCACGAAGATCAAGAGCGAAACGTTTTTGGATGAGAGAGGAAACCTTATATTTTTGTAGATAGTAGAGATTGTTAATGGGTAACTACTTTTCCGGAACTTTAGTCGTAACTAGAAGTTTTAACCACATGGTTCTTGTGAAATGCTCTTTGCAATTTAACGTGGCGAACATATAGCTCATTAATCAAATTGAAGAGGTAGGTCTAAATTTTTGACCAGGCATTACATGAGAACTTTATAGTTCTATATCTGACCATGGTATCATGTCCATTCATTGGAAATGTTGGATCCAATCGCTATAAAATGGTCTGTGCATCGATGTGGTTATGTGGGATCCAAAGCAAATGCAAAGGTGCTGAAAAAAGATACCAATATAGTTTATTTAGATCTTTGGGAATGGTAGGTCTTGGGATAACGAACACGCACAGATTTTACATGATCATTCTTCGTGCGTCCTTCAATTTATAGGCTCCCTAGGAATCATACACCACTGTTCAGGGTCCTACCTTCTGTTTTTGGGCCCATTTATTGGTTCCATGCATCGATATTGGTGCTTTATCTATAAAGCAGGGTGTAAACCCGTTTCGTGAATGTTGCAGCTCATAGTGAGGTTCACCACGCGTAAAAAAGGACAGCGCAACCATTTGTTGGTACACCCTCGTGCGCTCGAGATTCTAATCTGCTTTACCGCATCGTTGGACGCACCATCGCCAACCACACATCAAAAGCTATCTCTCCTGTCAGTTATGGCTCTGGTATCGGCAACCTCCTGTACCGCCACATCCCACCACTAGCAATTGAGAACTGACTAAACATTGGTCAGAGAGCACCCCACCATGCACTGGTTGTAGCCACCGCGAGTATTATGGCCTTGTGTGCAACAAAAAAATCAACAATGTTGCTTTTGTTCCAGACAAGAGCAACTCAACTTCCCTTTTTTGAGTGTTCAAAAGCACGAGTAGTATGACATGCATCACATTTATGTTTCAACATTACTCATCCATGTAATATGTCACTTGATTTTGGGTCTTGGCTACACCGAGTATACCTAAGATTTCACACTCTCGTATGTCATTTGGTTTATTTAGGTTGATCGAAATGATATTTTCATCAACAAGGGAAAATGTCATAATATGTTGCAGATGTTGTTCTCTTGTGCAATATCATCCCAATTACAGCACAATTACAGCACAAGACTGTGTGGTGTTATTGGGATGAATCATGTTGTCTTATAATTGTGCTGTAATTTTGATGCCACAGTCTTGTTTTTTTGCGATCAGTGAGCTTTATTGACCAAACATCAGGATTACATTAACTGGGGAAGCCCTGATTTTTATATGTATGGCAAGGAATGTTTGTCTGATAAACCAACCAATAACTGGCACTCTTGATGTTGCAGTATTTCTTTTTATTTGATTTCGTATTCTGAAATCTGTCTACAATTTTTCTCGGTTACAGAAAGCATCAGGACCCTATTACTCTAAAGCCATTCGGCTCACATACTTTGCTAACTATAGCGGCCACACAGAATCCTGTAGTAGATTCGTACCGAGACAGCCTGTAGCGCCAGGTCTCTGCCGTGTGACTATAGCACAGACAACTAGGCCACGAGCGAGACAAAGAACAATGGCGAGCTTGCTCATGGCTAGCAGTGGAGAGGAACCGGCCAATTGGACTGTGTAGTGTGCTGCCCAATCTCTATCATCACCGATGTAGTCGAATGGTACGTGTGTTCGCCATCCTGAGGCCTATCATTCCCAAATGATTTTAGAAAAGTACCGGCTTCTCTTTTTAGCACTTTGCATTAGCTTTCGTTCCTCAGTAATTGCACCGATGCATAGGCCATTTTATAGCCGATTGATCTAGCTACCTCTATATGGACATGTTGTGGTCGATCTTAACCATGGTCAAGTTTAGACCTATATAAAGTTCTCATGTACTGTTTGCTCCAAATTTTCAACCTACCTCTTGAATTTGATTAACGAGCTATATTCACTACAGAGAGCATGGAGTAGACCCATGTGGTTTACTTTTTGTTACCCACTAAAATTCCGGAATATTGTTAACCACTAATAACTTGTTTTGTCGAAGTTCCAAATCAGCCATGCATATGCACTATGTTAATTAAGATAAATCACTAGTTGTTTCATTGACAAATGCTTGAAGCTACCACTGCTCTAAAGGATAACGAACAATCCCTTTTCATGACATGTTTAGCTCTTACCACAGTGTTGATTACAAAGTATGGTAGAGAATGATCATCTAGGATGCCCTCCCATGTTTAATACTAGCCCCAGTTAAAAATTGCTACACTTATTTTAGATCGGAAGAAATATTTCTTTACCAGTATTTTTAGGCCATCCTACGTAAGACTAGCCACAATGGATAGTAACATAGAGTAGTAACATGAGCATGTTACTACTCTATGTTACTACCTCTATAGTGGGAAGTAACATATGTGTAGTAACATGCAACACTTCATTTATTATGCTATAGACTCATTTTGCCTTGATATGTGTGATGTTACAGTAACTAGCTAAGTTACTAAAACTACCTCTTTCTTCATTAACTCATTACCACATAGACAAATTTGCTGAGTTGGACTTGAAGTTACTGCTGAAGTTACTCCCACTGTGGCTAGTCTAATGTAATAACTGAAATGATGACCCCACTAACTTATTGCTCTACACATGTAGCCTCTCGCCATGGCAAGCTTGCCACGTCAGCAAAGAAATTGCTGCTCCTCCCACGTCACCTTTTCTTCTCTGTCAGAAGATTTGATCATGTTTCCCAATTCCATTCTAAAAAAAACATGCTTCCTAATTCCACCACTGAAGGCATGTAGTTTTTTTTAGTGTTCTGAAGTGAACATGTGCCATTAGGTCTGTTTGGCTTCACAAGTTCCCATTCGATCCGTGATCCTCTTGCTGCTCCAACTCCGAGCTCAATGGGCAACATACTACACTTCACATTCATGGTTTTGAACTTGGATCTGCTGCTTCAGTGGTCTTCTACACAAGCATTTGACAAATGGCTAATATATAGATGCATTTCTTACGTTAATTCTGCTTTGCATTTTTGGAATGACTATCGTTGCTTTGCTTTGTTCCCGCAGCGAGCGACCTGTGTCTACAACAAAGAGCAGATGAGGAAAGAGAAGCTAATATATAGTTGGAGGAGAAGCGGTGCATGGACCAATCCGCGCAAAGGCCACTGAAGCGGCGCATCTGTCTGTTCCCATGTGCACGCACAAAGAGATGACCGATCACAGCGAATGCATGTACAGTGGCACCCGTCCTGCATGTTCTTGTTGTCAAGCCCTTCACGTTCTTTTCCTCTGTATTTGTTGACTTCTCTCCATTCGGGTGCCAATTCCTGGTGGCAGCCAAACAGAAAGACTTGAACTTTTTTTTTTTGAAACGAGGCAAAAGATTTGCCATTTTCATTGATTAAGAAGAAGAGAGTTGCCCGGTTAATTAAAGGAAACCGGGCAAAAACCTAGATACAAACCCCACACGGGGCACACGCGAACGACTTGGCCACAACAACGCCAAACAGGCGGCCGCGACGTCGAGGACATGGCAGCTTCGATTTTGCTGACGAGCATCACAAGAGAAAGTTGCAAGCCTCGCACCGACCTAGTCCAGCGCAACATCCGGAGAGCACCTTCCGTTGAAAACCGCCCTCATGGAGTCATCGTTGCCGCAGTGGCCCCGCCTCCCACAGCTCCGACTTCTCTGTCACAGCCAGGGAGTCGACGGCGTGGGGAGCTTTTGTGGCGGCGCTAGGGTTCGCCTCGACGTCGCCCTGGGGAGCGACGCGAGGCCTAACTTCCGACCAGCGACTTGAACTTGAATTGTGTAGATTCAAATTCAAGTGCAACTGCTTGCATGCAGACTAGATATTCAGTTATTTCAAGAAAATCACATGTACAAAGGAAAATGTGCTCACCATCCCAGGACCTACCATTCCCAAGTGATCTGTATGGCATGATGATTTTCGAGTTACCTCTTGTTGGATGAGTTTTTGGTTGGATTTCTTGGATGGATTTGGTGCTAGGACGAGGAGGAACCTTCCTTGAGTGTACAGATCCCCTCACAAGCATTTCGAATTTGTGGATTTCGTCCAAGTTCATCCCCTTATATGTTCTTAGATCAAGACCTGAAATTCATGATGATTCTTAAGAATTTTGGATGGATCCTTTTGGAGGAGGTTCGTGGTGTCCTGAGGATGCTATGGTCCAATTTTTGCTGGATTTGGAGCTCGTTTGACTGAGTTTTCGTGTCTTTCTTTCCCGGTTCATGCTGCAGTGCCGGACTGTCTGACTCGAAGTCGGAGTGTCCGACCTCGGGAGTGTCAACCCGATCTCGGAGTGTCCGAAAATTTTCTGGGAATCCCCTGACGGAGTGTCCGACCTCGTGCCGGAGTGTCCGGTTACTCAAATCTGTGGTTTCCCAGGCGGAGTGTCCGACCCCATGCTAGAGTGTCTGTTATCTACCTGATCTTTTGGGTCTTCTTGATCATTGCTTTGGGTTCCTTTTCTTCATCTTGTTCAAGGTTGCTTCCATTTGATTCATAACCACTTGTAGGGTTAGCACATCACTAGTTGGTGTGTGTAATCTTGGTGGTTCATTGGAGAGGTGCACTGGGTTGTAACAGGGATATAGACCAAGGAAGGAGAATTTTAACCAGCTCCCATTTACCCCCTCAGGTCGCCTTCCTTGGTCCTTCAATAATGGTGCAATTGTGGCTTTATTTGATCTGCATATATCAACCACAGAACCACTTGTGTTGCTTCCCACCCTAGGACTGGAAATTCTATTTGATATGTATCGATGGGCCACTTGTCTTGCTTCCCACCCTAGGACAGAGACCTAAGAACAGCAATAAATAGATTAGTCCAATAAACCAACAATATTCACATAATATAACCCAATTGAACCTGCAAAATATACATGGCACGTTCAATAATTTGTAAGACTTTAGATCAACAATTCGTAGAAACATGCTCAACATTTTCAATAAAAAGGTTGACATATTATATCCATAATGTTGATTTAGTACATATACAATGTCAAACCAATATATACAAAATATTATTCAAGCATTTGCATTTAAAAAATAAAAAATATTCATATTGATCTAATGTTGATCTGAGCATGATTGTTCGCACTTACTATTTGCGAGAAAAATACCTTTAGAGTATAAAAACAGGTCCTTTTCTCTCACCTTTCCCGAGTCAATCAGATTGTGCCATGTGGCAGCGCCTCCTCATTCCATTCCCCCACCCTTACTCATCTTAGTCCATTCATCTTTTCACGGATCTCAAATTTTTTTACAGCTTGCTAAATTAAGGGCGTAACATGTATAGAGTCCGACCTGTCAGGGCCAACATTTGTCCGATACTTTAGAAAGCGCCAAAATTGTTACATATGTCTTGTAACAAATTAAATTTAGTATATTTATTTACGTTACTAGCCTTTTATCTACATTGTGTGATAGCCGTTAGTAGCTTTCTATCTACATTGTGTGATAGTTTAGAATATTTTGTGATATCAACTCCAAACGTGATATGTACACCATATAAAGATTTTTAATATATTTTTGATACATTTTGTAACGACCATGAGATATTTCTACATACTATATTAATTTTAATATATTGTAATACTATTTAAGTGGATATCATGTAATGACCTCTATTACATAATGTCGTAGGAACTAATACAGATGCTTTGGCACCTGAATGCACTGTCATGTAAAGATGGTATCCCGAGCAGAATTCTGAATGGCTTTCAATAGAAAGCAATATACAGATTTTGGAACGTGGCAACACTATAATCTCAAAACACTGGTTATCGTTCTCCTCGATTTTCCTATCCGCATCGTCCTGGGTCCAAGCCCTCGAGGCTGGCCATAACGATCTTAGAGATTTTTTCGAAAAATGTGAATCGACTCTTTTACAAAAATATTCAGTCAACATATGCATGCAAGTTGCACGCCTGAAGAATAAACCGATGGGACGAACACCCTAAAATCTTCTGGCTGCTCTTCAATCACTGGAGTTGAGACTACTTGCCCCTCGAGGAGGTCTCAACCTCCCTATGTCGAGGTGGACCGACATCGCGATGGTCATGGCAAGTAAGAGATAGCTTGCTTTGCCTCTGACAATGATCTTCTCATCATGAATGGGACTCTAGAAAGGAAGAAGAAAATAATCTTGAATTATGGAAGTAGAAAATTATCTTGAATTTTAGAAGTAATTAAGAAGACGCAAATTGTTAAGTGTAGATTAAGGACAATAATCTCAATACAGACATGATGCGGCAGGCGAATAAGCTTTTGTTTCGAGGCCCATATACACAAGTTATTCAGGTCCAAAATACCAAAAACATTTAGAGACTAAGATATTAATATTTTTTTATTAAAAAACAATTGACAAGAGGAACAAGATGTCATAACATTATATATAGAAGAAATATATGACGGTGTTCCTACTAAGCAAATGGATAGTAAATTTGCATAATAGCGAAGGTACATGGCAGTCTTTGCTTAGGAACAAGTACCTAAGAACCAAATCTCTAACACAAGTCCAAGCTAGACCAAATGACTCTCACTTTAGGAGGGGTCTAATGAAGATAAAACAAAAGGTCTTGACTTGTGGGTCTGGTTAAAGATGGGGCCCAAACAAGGTTTTAGGTAGACACATGGGTGGGCCAAAGGCCATTCAAGTACCAACATCCAGCCATTTATAGTATTGCTCATCATCCACATGACTCGGTGGCGAGTGTGATGAGTTCCCACCCGTTGTAACATATCGTTAATGCAGGCTTTGATGGATGACTTGCGGATTAGTCACCGGCCGGTGGGCTTAAACAACTGAACACACATAAATACATAGATGTGCTCGCAGCTAGACTAAAAAATAAAAAGATGTGCTCGCAGCTCTGATTGTAATGAATAATTCTCAGATCAAGCTAACATCATCGAAGTTGACATTGTTTTGCATGCTAACATGCATTGCTAGATCTGGCTGACATAACTACAGCTATGCGAAGACTTGGGTATTGATCGAGATCGTACTAGTAATTAACTAAGAGGGCCTGCCGGTCTCGATGTGATACAGACATTATTAATCCAGACTTGGCTAGACTTAGCTAGTTACGATGAGGAGACTTTCGAAATGATCGAGGTCCTTACTAACAAACTCATTGATTTGATTACCTATCCAAAGAGCCTGCGTTCACATTACCCAAACATGTAGCTAGCCACTAGTATGTGTCGTCACAACAAGTTTGTAAACTATAGTCTACCAGCTAAATTAAGGGAGAACACACAATTAGCAGGGATTGAAATGTCATAGCTTTTACAGCTGAAAGAGCGTAAACTAACCAGAGTTAAATGAGGCAGGATATTATTGAAAATAGTAAGCAATTTCCGAAACACATCAAAGTGGATAGGAGTAGCGATAGTTGTTGCTAAGATGGTGGCTTCGGACTACTTGATGTACTACTTTGTAAGGTCTTTGTGAATAATTAATAAAATGACTGCATGCATCATCCAAATGCAGAGCCCGGGGGGTAATCCTCCTTTTAAAAAAAAAAGGACTTTACAACTGAAAGACAACTAAATTAAAATAACCTATAGCCATATCCATGGGTGGGCCAAAGACCATTCAAGTACCAATATCCAGCCATTTACAGTATAGCTCAACATCCACATGACTCTGTGGCGAGTTTAATGAGTTCCGACGCGTTAAGACAGGCTTTGACGGATGAAAAACTTCAAGAATGGCTAAATCTGATAGCTACCATAACCAATGTCAATTTATGAGAGGGGAGAGACATTTTTAGATGGAATCTACATACCAATGGACTTTGCACCGTCCGGTCTATGTATCTCCATTGCTGAATCAACATGCCCCATTCCGTCACAGATTGATTTGGAAGTTAAAATTTTCTCTCAAGATCTCGATTTTCTTTCGGAACCTTCAAAGAGGTGTCATTCTCACAAAAGACAATCTAACGAGGAAGAACATGAAGGGGAATCAGAAATGCTGCTTTTGTAATTCAAATAAAACAATTAGACATTTACTCTTTGACTATCACAATGCAAAAAATATATTTGGAGGATAGTCTAACCCTGCCGAGAACAGTTTCATATATGCTAGGAACGTGGCTTTCTCATCTAAGAAGACAACGAAAAGAAAATCACTTTGGTGGGGATAGCTGCGTTATGTTGGGCTATTTGGAAATGTCGTAATGCTATAATATTTAACAAAACCAAATATTCCTCATTTATGCGGGCTATTTTCAGGGAAACATATTGGCTGCGTTTCTGGACGCAGCTGCAGCATGAAGGTACAAGAAATGATTTGTTCAGCAGACGACCTCATCATTGAGATCATCGCCTTGGCGATTGCTAATAAGGACAGGGAGAAGAAACCATGCGAAGTGAGAGGAAGCAAAGTGACGGCGGTGGTTTCAAAAACACTGTTATCATTGCGAATATTTTCTTTCGTGCTGATTGTACCCGGCAATGGAGCAGGATGTGGCTGCTTTGTTTTTACAGTGGTCACGCTAGGGGTGTGAAAGTTGGCAAAATTTCTAGAGCTGTTTTCTGCTCCAAAATAATAGCCACTAGTTTATTGAAATTAATGGCCATTAGTTTAATCCAACGGTATACATCTGATTTCCGTAATTAACAACTACTGGCCATTATTTTATCATATTGAGGATAATATCATCAAAGAGATAGGTTTATAATAATTAAAAAATTCATAATATAAATCAAAATTAGTGATCTAATTAATTCCTGATATTAATTATGTTCATCAATATTCTTACGGCACTGTTAGGTTAGGCTTGATCTCTAGCCATTTCGCCGCCAAGTCTCGTGAAAATAAACATAAAATTCTTAATTAATAGTGCAATTACTAAACTACCCTAAAACTAATTGCCATTAGTTTTGGAAAACTAATAGCCATTATTTTGGGGGGGAAACTATAAATTTCTATTGGCAGCGACTGATAGGTGTCAGTCGGCCGGCTGAAATTTTGGCCGCTCATTGCGCAGCCTTTCGATCGGCCCCGCCTAGGCCTTTCATATCCATCAGATTTGGCAGTTGTCTTCTATCTTTGCAGGGAGGGGAAATCACCCACGACATGCACATCCCTGCGGCACCCCCAACGCCTCCACTCGTCACCGCAACCACCGGCCGCCATTTTGTAGCCTGTTCACCGCTGTCCGCCGTTCCTAGCTTCATCACGCTGTTGGTTCCAGCAAAACCCCGGCAATGGTTGTAGCACTGCGTTCCCTGGTTGTAGGGTCGTCGTCCATTGCTCGCACCACGCCTTCGTCGTCCACCACTGATCACAGCACGGTGTCGCCACCTCTGGCTCGCCGCCGTCATCGACCTGCACCACTGTGTTCAACGAAAAAACACGTCTCAACACAAAAAAAGGTTCCCGTGGTGATGAGGAACACTAGATGAGAAGAAAAAAAACACATGCCAGATCTGTTTGGCTACTTCTAGATGCTTCCACTCTAGTGTAGTATTTCTTTCCTTTTCTTTTCTATCCTAGCTACTGTTTTCTAGAGTCTTCTAGTTGTGAGTAGTTATGAGTAGAATGATGAAACTTACATAATGTTTTCTAGAGTATTCCAGCTATAAGTAGAAGTATGTGAAGGCTTCCCAAAGCCCTATAAATAGAGGTCCTCGCCTCTACTTTGGGGGCAGACTATGTACCCCTACCTATAATAGAACTTGTTGTTCTTATCTAAGATCTTGGAGTAGATCTTGTGCCCTAGGAGTTCTGAATTGAACTCTTGCTACCCTATCAACCTACATTCGCCTCTAGAGCGATATCTAGCGCAGCACGTTGAAGCTGTTCCTTCAACACTTGTGCTGTACACATTGTAGCGGCAAGGTGGAGTTGCTCCTCCACAAACTTTGTGCTGCTTCACGTGGTCAGTTGCAGCAAAACCAAAAACTAGTTCCAGCAGAAAAAAATGCGGTTTGAGCAAAATGACTAGAGCAACTGCAAACCCAGTAAAAATTTGAAGCAAAAAATTTATCCCGATTCCAGCAAAAATTTACTATGGTACCAGGAAAACGACCGAGCAACTAGGAACTCCGATAATCGTTTGAAGCAAAAAATATATCCAGTTCCAGCAAAACAAGCATCTAGGAACTCTGGTAATCGTCTGAAGCAAAAAAAAATTACCCAGATCCGGCAAAATTAACCACGGTATTCCTTTCAACGATGAAGGATAAGGCAAAGGAAAAGCGGCGTGAGGTATGTGGTCGTGGTGAGAGAGCAGCACCCGTGGGCCCAGCCCATGTGCACAAGCGTTCCCTTTCTCCTTTATATTCAGATCAGAATCATATCTGGGTCACTGGGTGATAACCCTTACCCACCAGCTCGTGCTTTACTTCGCCTTCACTTCTGTAAGGTTTTGTGCTCGTCTGCTGGGCCGACATGAGCACAAGCGAACGTTTCCCTTTCTCCTTTATATTCAGAGAGAAGAAGGGGTCACCGGGTGATAACCCTTACCCACCAGCTCGTGCTTTACTTGGCCTTCACTTCTGTAAGGTTCTGTGCTCGTCTGCTCGACAGACATGAGGCTGCTCAGGGGACTCCAAGAAGTTGGTGTCCTTGAGCTTCAGACAGCTCAACGCAGGTAACTAAACTTGCATTACCGTGTCTTTTTTATTTCAATACATATGGGAGTCACATTCGATTTCCAGCCCGCACAACACTTAGCCATTGAGCCTCTCCCCGCTTTATCCTTCCCTACGTCCTTGTTCTATCTCTAGATCTCCTTCTCATCAAGCTACATGGCCATCAGATCTCGCCGCCGTTATGCTGTATTCGCCGGAAATCGCCGCCAGCTAGCTAGGCCTCCTGCCTATCGGAGACGAGGAGCACAACACCTTCCATATGTATTCGCCGGATTTCCTGCCTAGCTGCTGTGATCCTAGCTAGTTTATTCAAGAGAAAATCTAGGACGGGAAGGAGCCAGAGAGATAACGAAAGGAGTCTAACGAAAGAAAGGAGATTAATTGTGGGACCATGCATTAATTCGAGAAAGACAGCCCAAGGCTGACAAAGTCGTCGTGTGTCATCCGTCCGCGGTCCTACTTACTGTTCCAATTTGACTGGCTGTCTGGCTGACCTTGAACAAGGCTTGTAGAGGAAACCACATGTGCGGTCTCCTTCTTTCTAATGCCTACTTGTGCTTGTGCATCAAATGACTAAAATTTTATTTGTATTTCAGATAGTAAAAATTAGTTCCATCTTCATGTAAAAATGCTACACCATCAAAACCAACCATCCCAATGCAAATCCAATTCACTAGCATCCTCAATCGGTAATTAGTACTACTAATAGATGCACCCACTAGTAGAAAAAGAGGCTTCCATACGCCCCCATTAGTCCCCAAAATAATCGAACCGCGACCAAAGGGGTCTTTAGTCGCGGTTCGGGAGGAGACCCGCGACCAACTATCTGGGCCCAGCGCGCTCGGTCGACAGCTGGCGGACGGGAGGGGCTTTAGTCCCGGTTGGCCTGGCCAACCGGGACTAAAGGTCCTCAGGCTGGCCCGAAGGCCTTTAGTCGCGGTTGGCCAGACCAACCGGGATTAAAGGTTAGACCTTTAATCCCGGTTGGTCTGGCCAACCGCGACTAATGGCCCGAACCTTTAGTCGCGGTTGGCCAGACCAACCGGGACTAAAGGTTAGACCTTTAGTCCCGGTTGGTCTGGCCAACCGCGACTAAAGGGATTTGAGGCCTCATTTTCAAACTCTACCCCCCCTGATCGCCTTTTCAGTTTTAGAAAAAACAAAAGAAAATGATGGAAATGTCAAAAAAATAAAATAAAATAAGTTTTCCATGTGATATGTGGTCTAGTTGTTGGGAAAATTAACATAAAATGGGCATAACTTTTGCATACGAACTCGGATGAAAAAGTTTTTTATATGAAAAATCATCTACTCAAAAACTTACATCCGAATTTAGCAGGGGGAACCCCGTTAAACATTTTTAGAATCCCCAAAAACCTAACAGAAAAAAAGATACGGGACTTTTAAGATCTGGAGAGGCAAAAAAATTCAAAAAATTTCAAATTGTGGTCAAACTGTGGTCAAACAATGGTCAAACTAATTATTCTAGAATATTAGTGTTACTAAATAATTATTTCAGTTTTTTTGAATTTTGGTCAAATCTGGTCAAACTGTGGTCAAACAATGGTCAAACTAATTATTCTAGAAATATTAGTGTTACTAAATAATTATTGTTTTTTAAAACAATAGTTTCAAACTCAAACAGTGAAATGTGTCACTTCATGCTCAAGCTAAATACCTGAGGGTTAATAGAATTGACATCCTACTATTGTCAGGAAAACAACAAGTGCAGACTTGGAAACGAGGGAGAATAGAACCCAGAAGTTAAGCGTGCTCAGGCTGGGGGAGTGGGAGGATGGGTGACCGTTCGGGAAGTTAGATGATTCGGAATGATGAGGGGTGATTAGAGATTAGAGGATAAATTGATCAGTGATGAGGGGTGGTGATTAGAGATTAGAGGTTAAAATAATTCAGAAATTTGAAAATAAAAAAAATTAAAAAAAATCGCAAAAAAATTTAAACCTGCGGAGGAGGCCTTTAGTCCCGGTTAGCCACGAGAATCGGGACTAAAGGACGGGCCTTTAGTCCCGGTTAGCCACGAGAACCGGGACTAAAGCCTTTAGTCGCGGTTCGTAAGAGGCGCGACTAAAGGGGGTGGGTCTTTAGTCGCGCATATTTAGTCCCGGTTGCATAGCCGGGACTAAAGGCCTTTTTTCTACCAGTGACCCTCCATAAGGTTTTAGTGATCTAAATGCTTTTATACTATTTACAGAGGGAGTAGAAATAACGGACATGCAACGCAGTTTCTCGTTCAATGCAAATCCAATTCATATTTTCCTCGCAGCAATTTAATTAAGTGTTTATTACATCAGCTCACTGTCAAATGTGCGGTCTCCTTCTTTCTAATGCCTACTTGTGCATCAAATGACTAAAATTTTATTTGTATTTCAGATAGTAAAAATTAGTTCCATCTTCATGTAAAAATGCCACACCATCAAAACCAACCATCCCAATGCAAATCCAATTCACTAGCATCCTCAATCGGTAATTAGTACTACTAATAGATACTCCCTCTGTCGCTCTAAACGCTCTTATATTTCTTTACGTAGAAAAAATAGGCATGCAACGCAGTTTCTCCTTCAATGCAAATCCAATTCATATATATTTTCCTTGCAGCGATTTAATTTAGTGTTTAATTACATCAGCTCACTGTCACGTGCCCACCAATTCGTCAATGAGTGGGAGCTTAAGGGCATGGTGGTGGCCAGCTTCTCCCTGCAACTCTTCCTCCTCTTCTTCTCCGGCTTCCGCAAGCGCTACTCTTCCCGAGTACTCAGTGTGCTGCTGTGGCTCGCCTACCTATCGGCCGACTCCCTCGCC
Source organism: Triticum aestivum (assembly GCF_018294505.1). Taxonomy (NCBI): domain Eukaryota; kingdom Viridiplantae; phylum Streptophyta; class Magnoliopsida; order Poales; family Poaceae; genus Triticum; species Triticum aestivum. The sequence goes on from NC_057811.1 coordinate 17,752,922, forward strand.
GTCTACATCCTCGGCCGCCTCACCCTCCGCGGCGGCAGCGGCAACAACCACCTGGCCCTCTTCTGGGCGCCATTCCTGCTGCTCCATCTCGGCGGGCAAGAGACCATGACAGCCTTCTCCATGGAGGACAACGCGCTGTGGAAGCGCCACCTTCTCAGCCTCGTCACGCAGGTGCCCATGGCCACCTACGTCGTCAGCAAGCAGCTCAGAGTAGACAATGATGCCGATCAGTGGCTCGTGGCGCCCATGGTGCTCGTGTTCGTTGCCGGGACGGGGAAGTACGCCGAAAGGATTTGGGCACTCCGGAGAGCTGGCTCAGTGGCGCCTGGAACGAGCCGCTCTACCTCAAAACTCGTTTCCCGTGCGTCCAACGATGCTGTCTGGGACACACAGGGGTTCTACGGTCAGCTGCGCTTTGTGATTTCCAAGAAGCAGGAGAGGAATTTCGAGGTCATCCTAGATGTGGCAGCTCAGGCCTTCAAACTGAGCCTCCACTTTCTCATGGACATGACCCCTTCAATCTCTCTGCTTCCTGAAGATGCCAAGGACATCAAGCAGGCCGTAGAGGTCTTGCAATCTTCAGAGGACAGAGTCCACATGGCGTACAAGCTGGCTGAGATCAACCTCTCCTTGATCTATGACTATTTGTACACAAAGTTTGGCACGCGCCATTTCCACATGCTCCCGTTCTGTAACGTCTTCCACCGGATCGTCGCTCTTGTGCTGCCATCGGTGGCGCTTGGGTTGTTCGTGAGGGGGATGACGACCGGTGGTCGAAAGGGGCATGTCCATGACACAGATGACGTCATCATATGTTACATGCTGCTTGTCGGGGCCGTCGTATTGGAGACATGCTCAATCTTCATGTCATTTATCTCTTCATGCTGGGCATACAAGACCATCATTTCGTGTTCGCTAACATGCCCGCTGTGCCGAGATATTCCCGGCGCAATCGCGGGGCTGCTCTGGGTAGCCAGGCGTCTCCATCCAGGAAACAAAGGAGAGTGGTCGGCGAAAATGGCACAGTACAACATGATCCGAGGATGCATCAAGGAGAAACAAGACACTGGCTTGTTGCGGCGGGCCATGCGTTGGGTTGGTATCATCGGTGAGCCCCGGGCCATCACGCATACCAGCGTCTCTCCTGAGCTCAAGAAGCTCATCCTTGATAAATTGCTGGACATAGCAGCCACCCCACGCGTGCAGGAATGGGACATTGGAGTTGGCAAGTTCCGTGGCCAGTGGGCGCAATGGGTGGTTGAGACGAAGCAAGACCGGGCAAATCATGATCAGGTGTTGCAGATCTGTAACATCCAAGGTTTGGAGTTCGTGTCGAGTGTGCTTCTCTGGCACGTTGTGACGGACATATGCTTGCTCGCCACCGACGATGTTGCCGTAGACGGCGACGACGAGGAGCGCTTAGAAGACGGCGGTTCATCCCACCATGAGGATGTACAAGGCAGCTTGTCGGAGCTGAGAGGCCCTATCAGAGAGCTGTCAGACTACGTCATGTACCTCGTTGCAGATTGCGGCGCCATGGCCGGCAGTGAAGGTCATTACGTGGTGACTAAGGGCCAGAAAGAGGTGTCACGCTGGCTGCTTGAGAAGCACGGAGGAGGATCTGATGATCGTAAGAAGGTGATCGAGGAGATTCGTGACGAGGACAGCTCCTTCTTCCACGAAAACTACTACCCCGTGCTGGATCGAGCTCGCCGGGTCGCCTCGGACCTGCTTCAGGTTGGAGAAGCGGGCGATCGTTGGGAGCTCATCTCCGCGGTGTGGTTAGAGATGCTTTGTTACGTTGCGTACAACTGTGGGGCTGCGTTCCACGCCAAGCATCTGGCCACCGGTGGCGAGTTTGTCACGCATATCAAGATGCTTCTGTTTATGGTAGGCGTGCCTTTTCTGAGGGATGTGAAAGAATCCTTGTTTCCTGAAGCTGGGAATATCTATTCATAACGTTTTTAATTTCTGTGATTTTTCGACTTTCCAATTTGATCTTTATCCAGGGGACTCCATATTTTGGACTGTACGAGTTAATTTCCTATTTGAACTTTTACTCCATACGATTCGGATTGTACCTAACTGTGTCTTAGAATCGGTGGCTCAATCTTATGATGAGCGGGCCGGTTGCAATTTAAGCCCTGTTTCGATCCATAGGACTAACTGTTTTTTGTTTTCCGATAAAATAGGACTAACTGTTAGCTCACTAATTTCACTTCTTGAAGGATCCAAACAGACAGACTGATACGAGGACTAAATGTTTTCCTGTTAGTCAGAAGAACTCAACCACTAGACTAATTAACGCCTCGAACAAAACCTGAAAAGACCACTTTATCCCTTATCTTTTTCCAATATACTCGGGCTAACAATTAGTCAGGATCCAAACATAGTCGGACTAACAATTCACTAGTAGAAAAACGACTTTTAGTACCGGTTGGTAAGGACCTTTAGTACCTGTTCTGGAACCGGCACTAAAGAGTGGGGACTAAAGGTCCCCTCCTTTAGTTCCGGTTCAACACGAACCGGAACCAAAGGCTCACCACGTGGCACGAGGCGCGCCGTGGTCTGCGGGACCTTTAGTCCCGGTTGGTAAGGATTATTTTTATTTTTATTTTCGAAATAAAGCAAAAACAGCCCGCCTACTGGGCCGGCATGGCCTGCATACGACAGTTGGGCCAGGATGCAGGCCCGTACGGCCCAGTAGGCCCCACAGGGCAGAAGACTTGCAATAGGCCCACAAAGGCCTGCTTAGAGAGGAGCTCGACACGGTAGCCGCGGCGGGGCTTATAAACCGGTGCGAGCTCCTCTCAACTAGCGAGGTGGGACTAAACATTGTGCACTGCGGGTGGCAGCGCACCATCTTTAGTACCGGTTGGTGGCTCCAACAGGCACTAAAAGGGGGGGGGGGGTCTTTAGTACCGGTTGGAGCCACCAACCCGTACTAAAGGCCACCACCTTTAGTACCGGTTGGTGGCTTCAACCGGTACTAAAGACCCCCCTCCCCCTTAGTACCGGTTGGAGCCACCAACCCGTACTAAAAGCCACCACCTCTTTAGTACCGGTTCGTGGCACGAACCGGTACTAAAGGTTCGCCATGAACCGATACTAATGAGCGCCGCCCACCTGGCCGTTGGAACCGGCACTAACCATTAGTGCCGGTTCAGTTACAAACCGGGACTAATGAATTACATATTAGACCCTTTTTCTACTACTGATTAGTCAAAACATGTTGTTCATGGCTGTATGAAGTAACAATTAGCTCTAGTGGATCCAAATAGAACCCAACTAATAGAGACTAATTTCTCCAACAAAACATGAAAATACCACCCTACCCCTTATCTATTTTCAAATAAACTCAGGCTAACAATTAGTCATGATCCAAACATACTCCGACTAACAATTAGTAAGGAGCAAAATGGGTTTTTCGTGGCTGTCTGGACTAACAATTAGTCCAAGTTCCAACCAGACATAGGACTAACTGTTAGTTAACTAATTGTTAGTCTCGGACTAGGGATGAAAACAGGATGGATAGTATCCGCCCGTCCGGCGATCCGAAGACCGAAAAAGCAAATATGATCAGATATGGCATGCATCAATAACCACCCGACATCATCGTATCTGAATCCGAGTCAGAGAAAAGCAAGCGGGATTGGATATGGGATGACTAGTATCTGTCTGAAATCCGAAATTAATGTATTTTGTTTAAATGTAAATAATTAGAAATTAGAAATATGATAAGAAATCTATATATTTGGTGTAGATAGTGAACCAAATTAGTCTTGTTTCCATATATTAGTGATCATTATCTTCAGTTTTACTCTAACTGCACTTGTACCACGTAATTTTTCTGCCATACAAATCTTATAATAGTATATCCGCGTCCGATGCCAACTCCGAGACAAGAATATAGCATAGGGTATGGGATCAAGAAAAAACTTTATCAGGTACTATCTGCTCCGACTCCGGATCCGAGAGAATATATACATGAGAGGGAATCTTCCCATATGTCTTCATAATAAAGGGTAGTATGGTCTTTTTTAAAAATACGTCGCCCACGTACGTACCGCCCGCACACACACCCTCCGCCCTGGGCCGACCCATTTTATACCTCGTTCCTCTTCTGTAAAACATTCAAAAAAGGAATGCCCAGCAAGATTCAAACTAAGCAGTTATAAGGTTAGCACAACTACAATAACCAACTGGACTACTTTCTTATTGTGCACAATTATCTTCTTTTTTCTTCTTCAAATATAGCACTAACCAACACGGGCATTGTTATTGTAGCTGTGCTGAATATGTGGATACATTGATCTCAAGATAGCGCTAGACACAATTCCGTGATGCCAAGCTGCAGGGGTGGGGAATTTGAAAAATAAAATGTCTGTTACAGAAGGAAGCTTATTGGAACGATCAGACTCTACTGAACAGTGACCTTGTTTTAAATTGGTGATCCTCTGAGAAACATTTCATCTTTGAGAAATATGATAACTATTGGCTTTGTGCTGCCTCAGCTGCAAGAAAACGATTGACCATGAAAGTACTCTGTTTCAAGACTCTTCTCTTGCTAGTTTTTCCGTCTGAATTTTGTAAAAAAGATTTTGCTTCAGTGTAACATGTGCAGCTTACCTAATTCTGAGATGCAGGCCATTCAGCGAAGGATATGTTTGAAGGAGTGGTATTTTTCTTCCCAAAATCAACATTTGTATTCTGTACTTCTCTGCTTGAACATGACAACTTAATTTTCACAGGGGATACAGTTGAAGGTGACTGGTGGCTGTACAGCAGGTACAAATACTCTGCCTTTTTTCCCTCCCTCTCCATCCTTGTTCCTCTGTTTTCTACCATTTCTGGTTCTGTCAGAAGAGTTGTTTTTACTGTACTGTAACTATCAGAAACATCAGTCCAGGGAACTTCGTGATTTAACGCTCATTACAATTATAATTAAAAGGATGGATTACGATAACTATTGTGGCCTACTTGGCCAAGATTAAAAGAACAGATTACCTGTACAACTTACAAGATGTTGAATGTCAACATTTCCTTTCATCCGGAACAGAACATCATTTTTCTAAAGCAATGGCCAATTCTTTACAGATAAATGATACTACAACACAATGTTGCAAACGAGCTCAGATGATTTGCTCCGCACACCACAGATGATGCAATGGGCAGACTGAGCTCTTGACCGTACTATGTTATTGATGATCTTCTGGAGGAGTTGGTATGTTCGGAATGAGCTAGTTCATGCTAAGCCTGCGCCGCCCATGGAAGTTTCGACAAGATTTCTTCAAAGCTACTTAGAGTCCTTGATCGGTATTAAACAAAATCCAGATGCTGACCCAGCGTAAGGCAAAACATACATCGAGTTGAGAGACACAGGGAGAAGGGGCAGAAGAAGCGTCGTTCAAGAGGAACGGAGATGGATGGTACCGGATCCAGGGTGGTGCAAGTTGAATACTGATGGGTCATTCGTTAATTCTGATGAAGCTGGTGCTGGTATGATCTTGCGTGACCATCTTGGGGCTATTAACTTTTCTGCATGTAGGGTTTTGTACTCGTGCAGAGACTCCCTTGAAGCGGAGCTGTGTGCATGCATGGAAGGCCTGTCCATTGCAGTGCAGCGATGTGATTTGCCAATTGCTGTGGAGATGGATTCTCTCGAAGCGGTCTCTCTCATATCAAGCCCGGACATGGATCCTTCTGTTTACTCTTCACTTGTTAGAGAGATTGAGTACTTATTGGGTCTTCGGAAAACTTGTATTTCTCATGTCGCTAGAACTCAAAATAAAGCTAGTGATTGCTTAGCTAGTTTTGCTAGAACCCAAGGTAGGACCATGACTTGGCTAGGAGCTGGTCCAGTTGAAGTAGTGGAGATAGCATCGATGGATCGTAAGGATGTTGTGACTGATTAATATAATGCTATTTCCCCCGCAAAAAAAAGCAACAAAGACTAGCCTGCAGGCCCAATAACATGCTGAATATTTGCAAATACACACTTACGATTTTTTTTCATGCATAAGAAATATTTTATTTACTAGAACTTGCCTCTGAGGCTTCAATGGTCTTCCACATAGGCATTTGATAGATGGATAATATATAGATGCATTTCTGACATCAATTTTGCTTTGCATTTTCAGAATCGCTATCGTTGCTTTGCTTTGACCCCGCAGCGAGTGATCGGTGCCTACAACAACGAGTGGAGGAGAAATGAGAAGTTACTGGTGGGAGGAGAAGGCAGCGCATGGACTTCATCTGCAGCCGGTGCCACCGTGCGTGTCTCCATTCCCAAGTGCACGTACGAGAGAGACAATCGATCCTAGCGAGTGCATGTACAAAGGCAGTCGTGCTACATGTTCTTCTTGTCGGCCCCTTCACGTTTATTTCCTCTGGATTTGTTGACTTCTCTCCTTTCGGGTGGCATGCCTAAATCTTTCCTTCTTTGATACTGGCTCGTGCCAGGTCCTAATGGCAGCCAACAGAAAATTTGGAGCTTGAATTTCGTGAAATCGAATTCAAGTGCAACTACTTGCATCCAGACTAGTTGTTCAATGATTTCAAGAAAGATTGTGTAAAAAGTCATATGCGTTCGCCATTTCTCAAATGATCCTAATAGATCTATATTGGTTTCTCCTTTTAGCACATTGCGTTTGCTTTGGCTCCTAGGTAATCGAGCGATACATATGCCATTTTGCAGCCATGGTCTAGCATCTCCCTCTATGGAGATGGTTTGTAGCCACTGATCTAGCTATACTAGTTCTTTATGTACCGTCTACTCTAAATTTGAGACCCACCTGGTTTTTATGTACTGACCTAATGGCAACCAAACAGAAAATTTGGAGCTTGAATTTCGTGGAATCAAATTCAAGTGCAACTAGTTGCGTCCAGACTAGTTGTTCAATGATTTCTAGAAAGATCATGTACAAAGTCATATGTGTTCGCCATTCCAAGACCTGCCATTCCCAAATGATACTAATAGATCTATATTGGTTTCTCCTTTCGGAACATTGCGTTTGCTTTGGCTCCTAGGTAATCGAATGATGCATATGCCATTTTGTAGCCACTGATCTGGCATCTCCCTCTATGGAGATGGTTGGTATCAATCTTAATCATGGTCAAGTATTGTGGACAGGGTATGTGGAGCCTTAGCACGACGATTTCTCGACTACTATAACAAGGTTTCCTCGACCTTCGGCTTGCTCCAGTGTTTGTTGTTGTTGCTAGAGGGTCCATGGACCCGGTTTCATTTTTTGTTACCTCATCGACAAATGTGGCCTCAGTCGGCCCCAAGTCGGGTGGTGAAACTTATGTGAAACATTGACATTGGTGCTGCTCTAGAAATGTCATTTCTTATACTAGTAGTTTGGTGCATCGATTTGTTTTCTCAGAACACTGCAAATGTCATTTCTTCATGAAAAACACAAACATATTTATCTGACCTCATACCATAGGAACAGAACCAGCCTCACACCACACCATGTGCGTTGGAAGGCCGGACTTGGTCCCACGTATCCGGCACCAACGCCTCTGCAGATCGTGGCCCTCCCTCTACCGATACTGTTTCATTTCGGAATTGTGAGGCTAGAGATTCCTTGGCCTCCAGTTCAGCAGGGGCTCAGCTTAGGCACGTCAAGTTAGTCATGTAACCATTACGATTGTTGATACCTTGCACAAGGCCTACACTTAGGCATCAACATTCGTGACTAGAATGGATGTTAGAGAGTTGAAGAAATATCATGTGCCAAGGTGAGTGTGTTCGCCATCCTGAGACCTACCATTCCCAAGCTATCCTCAAAAACAGTATTCCCACGATCGCTTTCAGAGCTAGAGATTTCATAAGGATAGACCTCAGAAACCAGAATGATTGAATGTCCCAAAGGCATTATTATTTTGATGTATACGCATCCAACGCCAACATTCACTCTTTTAGAACTTTTCTATTTGCTTTGGCTAATACATATGCCATTTTATATACACCGGAGCCATCCTTTCCTCTATGTCGACATGGTTGGTATCCATCTTAACTATGGTCGAGTATTGATAGATCAATAATTAAGTTCACATGCATGCAGTATATGCATTAAAATTTAGACCTGCATCTTCACCGATAAATCCGCTATGCTTGTCCCGTGAAACAACTGTTTGTACAGAGCTTCACAGTAAGACCCACTAAATTTGCAAAGAGTGATTACCTACAGATGTCTAGTTTGGTTGACTAAAATGAACCGAGCTTTCTTCATCAATCGGTTAAACTGCACTATTCCTTCGTTTGTCTCATCAACGGAATGAATAATGATTAACTATGTTTGGGCCTTATGGGAAACACCATAAAAAGGATTCTCCTTGTATGAAGATGGCTTCCAGAAAACAAAAATCCAATAGTACACATCATCGTAGTAAAATCATCTCATCAACCGATCAAGGTTACATACCACATATTTCCATATCGCCTTCCTATGTTTTCCTGCTGGAGATTCTCTCAAGTACTTCTTTTAGAATATCTCTTAAATATGTCTAGTATGGAAAATATCTACATAATTTTAAGAAAGGACTACATCTACTGCCCTGTTAGAATAAAACCGAGGTGCACTGTCGATCATCCGAGGACCAAGCAATCACACGGGCACGACACCGAGATTTGTTAACAAGATTCACCGACATGGCTACATCCCCGGGGCCGGATTATGGGCGCTCCTCCCCATGACACCGCTACAATACCGCACCCGGTCGCCCTGAACGCCGGCACAAGCCGCCGGCTTCCCCTGCGTTCATGTGCTATTATGTTGGCATATGTTACGTCGTGTGTCTACCCTCACTGTATATGAGAGGCCTAGGATACAAGTGTTGTACTTGGACACAACTCCATATCCTATATAAACACAATACAACTACAAATCCAACTATAACCTACCTTGTACACTATTTTCGACACAACTCTAACAGGCCCAATAACACACACACTGGAGGCCGAATGTAGTAAAGGAATCGTCCTACCACACGCATTCCCCTAAAAAAACCACATGCATCGGCATCCAACCAATTTGCAGCTTGCCACCGCCGGCACCATACTCCGCCTCCAAACCTCTATCCTCAACCATCTCACCATCTCCTTGCCCTCCGCCTATTTCTGAAAACAAGAATTGAAAGCGTATCATCATCGTATTAAAACCATCTCATCTGCCAATTAAGGTTTTACCTCATCCTCGTGGCAAACAAGGCGACCAATCTCCAAATCATCAATAGAAAAAACCAATCAAGGATATGTGCCACAAATCTCTAGCTTGGCTTCCTATTTTTTTTTTTTTTTGAAGAAAAGGGGTTTCCCCTCGCCCCATTTTATTTGAAAATCGAGGTAACAGAAGACAACTGAACTGTTTCCAGCGCTCGGGCCAAGCCAAATTAACAGACTAAACCAGGTTTTAGATAGGGATGGAGAGCCAGCTGCAATACAATAGCCATACAGGGTTTTTACAAAGATAACCAACCTAGGTATTACAAGCCCTGGTGTCTCCCTTGGTCTTCTCTTCTTCGGTCCAACAATCATTGCGAGTAGTCCATAAGCTTGTTGGTCCGAGCACAGAATTGTCCAGAAGCATACTTATCTTTCCCAGAACAGTCCGGGTATCTTTCCACACTGCTCCCTGAAAACAACTATCATTGCGAGTAGTCCATAAGCCCACATGGTAGCAACTCCAGTCATGGCAACAATACGTTTCCTATGTTTTCCTGCTGGAAATTATCTTAAGAACTTTCTAGGCCGGAAAATCTCTAGAGAATTTTGCAAACGAACGGAAGAAGGGGCCAGCTACAACTACAGGCCCAATAACCCACACAATTGTGGTCCAAGTCCAACGACCCGCCAGCGCACGCATCAGCATCGAACCAAATCGCAGCTTCTTCTCAAACTTCCCCGTCCTTGCCGGCGCCGCCACGTCGCTGCCCGTGCCATGCTCCGCCTCCGTAGCTTCACCCTCACCCATATCTCCCTCTCCTCATCCACCGCCACTCTCAGCTCCTCTCTATGCCGCCTCCTCTCCGCCACCGCGCACCGCTTTTCCCCAAACATATCTCCTCACCCATATCTCCGCTCTCCTCGTCCTCCGCTTTTCCCCGCACCTCCGTAGTTACCTCTTTTTAGATGGCTTGGTGTTTTTTCCTATTTCTAAATGGCCGAAACATTATTTGATGTGATGAGAATGCATATGACACTTCCGCATTAGTACATTATTTGCAGTCACATGCATATAATATATCTGGTATTTTGTTCTTACAAATTGATTGCTACAAATCCCCGCCGCAACGCGTGGGGTATTATCTAGTTTTGGTGAAGTTCCAAATCATCCCTCTACACTATGTTAACTAAACCAAGTCCAAAGTTATTTCATTAACTATTGCTTGAAGCTACCACTGGTATAAAGGAGAATGAACAATCCCTTTTCATGACTTTTTTTACTCGTTCTGAAAACAATTAAGTTCCTCTTGCCAGAATGTCAATTACAAAGTATAGTAGTAGAATGATCATCACGTAAGCACTACTCATGTTTCAAAAATCGTTGCCATATTCGTTTTGAGGATGATTTTTTACCATATAAATACCTACTGACAATAGTTTTAGGGCATCCTATATAACTTATCAAGTCCCTCTTAAACAATGTTTGTGTGCCTCTATCCATCTTCTAAACCATGTACCGCCACACGCATCCAGAATGTCATTATGGTCCTGACGGCACTTGAATTGGGGTGGAGTTGTGCGACAATTGCATGAGTATCAATAATTGGTTATTGCAGTTTATTTGCTTGGATCTACAACTTTCAAGCCTATAATTTTTCCCTTTAGTATTGCATGTTTGTCCTCTGAGTAACTTTCTGATTATTGCCTGACCGTGCCAACTATCATCTTGAAAGAGTTGGAACTTCTTTTTCTAACTTGCAATTATAGAACTAACTTTTCTAATTAATTTTTTTGTAAGGATCTATCTATCTATTATATATACTATAAAAGCAAAATACGGGGAGCACTAGAAACAGGCTAGAAAATCTCAGGTTAATTAGAAAATACTAGCCCTCAGTTCGGTTGATCTTCTAAAATTATTTGTGTATGGCCGTTTGATTTTCGTAACATATATAACAAGGTTGGAACACGATCTGACGTGACTACTATGCAATCACGGGCCCGTTAACACCAGCATTTTTGACCCACATGCATTAACGAGGCCCAACCGGAGAGCAACATCGACTTATGAAATGACTTAGCCCTCTCCCCCAGGAAGACTAGCCAGATAGAAGAGGACACCCCCTTCCTTATAAGTCATGTTCTGCCTCCCGCAAAAACTGATGTCGGACTAAACCCAACAATCTCCCACTCACACATTGGTCACCATGGGCCCACTAACACACGCGTTTCCAGCCCACCAACCATAACCGACAAACTGTGAGTCTACCAAGATTTATTTCAAGCACCCAGGCTCTGATACCAATTGTTACGCAATCTCGGGTCCATTAACACCAGCGTTTTCGACCCACATGCATCAACCAGGCCCAACCAGAGAAACACTGACTTATGAGGGGCCTGAAGGAAATATGACCTAGAGGCAATAATAAAGTTGTTATTTATATTTCCTTATATCATGATAAATGTTTATTATTCATGCTAGAATTGTATTAACCGGAAACTTAGTACATGTGTCAATACGTAGATAAACAGAGTGTCTCTAGTATGCCTCTACTTGACTAGCTCGTTAATCAAAGATGGTTAAGTTTCCTAGCCATAGACATGTGTTGTCATTTGATGAACGGGATCACATCATTACATAATGATGTGATGGACAAGACCCATCCGTTAGCTTAGCACTATGATCGTTTAGTTTATTGCTATTGCTTTCTTCAGGACTTATACATGTTCATATGACTACGAGATTATGCAACTCCCGAATACCGGAGGAACACTTAGTGTGCTATCAAACGTCACAACGTAACTGGGTGATTATAAAGATGCTCTACAGGTGTCTCCGATGGTATTTGTTGGGTTGGCATAGATCGAGATTAGGATTTGTCACTCCATGTTTCAGAGAGGTATCTCTGGGCCCTCTCGGTAATGCACATCACTATAAGCCTTGCAAATAATGTGAATAATGAGTTAGTTGCAGGATGATGCATTACGGAACGAGTAAAGAGACTTGCCGGTAACGAGATTGAACTAGATATGACGATACCGACGATCGAATCTCGGGCAAGTAACATACCAATGACAAAGGGAACAACGTATGTTGTTATGCGGTTTGACCGATAAAGATCTTCGAAGAATATGTAGGAGCCAATATGAGCATCCAGGTTCCGCTATTGGTTATTGACTGGAGATGTGTCTCGGTCATGTCTACATAGTTCTCGAACCCGTAGGGTCCGCACGCTTAACGTTCGATGACGATTTGTATTACGAGTTATGTGATTTGATGTACCGAAGTTTGTTCGGAGTCCCGGATGAGATCACGGACATGACGAGGAGTCTCGAAATGGTTGAGACATGAAGATTCATATATTGGAAGGTTACATTCGGACACCGGAATGATTCGGGTCGTTTCGGATGAGTTTCGGAGTACCGGGGGTTACTGGAAGCCCCCCTTCCCTCCTTCTCCTACTAGGAATAGGAAAGAGGAGGGGAATCCTACTTGGACTAGGGAGTCCTAGTAGGATTCCCCACACCTGGCGCGCCCCCCGTTGGGCCGGCCACCTCTTCCCTCCCCTCCTTTATATACGTGGCTAGGGGGCACCCCATAGACACAAGTTCATATTTTAGCCGTGTGCGGTGCCCCCCTCCACAGTTACACACCTCTGTCATATCATCGTAGTGCTTAGGCGAAGCTCTGCGCCGGTAACTTCATAATCACCATCGCCACGTTGTCGTGCTGACGGAACTCTCCCTCGGCCTCAACCGGATCAAGAGTACGAGGGACGTCATTGGGCTGAACGTGTGATGAACACGGAGGTGCCGTACGTTCGGTGCTGAGATTGGTCGGATCATGAAGACGTACGACTACATCAACCGCGTTAATAAAACGCTTCCGCTTTCGGTCTACGAGGGTACGTGGACACACTCTCCCCGCTCGTTGCTATGCTTCTCCTAGATAGATCTTGCGTGATTGTAGGAATTTTTTTGAAATTAATGCGTTCCCCAATAGTGGCATCCGAGCCAGGTCTATGCGTAGATGTTATATGCACGAGTAGAACACAAAGAGTTGTGGGCGATAACAGTCATACTGCTTACCAGCATGTCATACTTTGATTCGACGGTATTGTTGGATGAAGCGGCCCAAACCGACATTACATGATCGCGTTCATGAGACTGGTTCTACCGACGTGCTTCGCACACAGGTGGCTAGTGGGTGTCTGTTTCTCCAACTTCAGTTAAATCGAGTTTGACTATGCCCGGTCCTTGTTGAAGGTTAAAACAGCACACTTGACGAAAAATTGTTGTGGTTTTGATGCGTAGGTAAGAACGGTTCTTGCTAAGCCCGTAGCAGCCACGTAAAACTTGCAACAACAAAGTAGAGGACGTCTAACTTGTTTTTGCAAGGCTTGCTGTGATGTGATATGGTCAAGACGTGATGATATATAAATTGTTGTATGAGATGATCATGTTTTGTAAAAATTATCGGTAACTGGCAGGAGCCTTATGGTTGTCGCTTTATTGTATGAAATGCAATCGCCATGTAATTGCTTTACTTTATCACTAAGTGGTAGCGATAGTCGTAGAAGAAATAGTTGGCGAGACGACAAGGATGCTACGATGGAGATCAAGGTGTCAAGCCGGTAACGATGGTGATCATGACGGTGCTTTGGAGATGGAGATCAAAGGCACAAGATGATGATGGCCATATCATTTAACTTATATTGATTGCATGTGATGTTTATCCTTTATGCATCTTATTTTGCTTACTACGGCGGTAGCATTATAAGATGATCTCTCACTAAATTTCAAGGTACCAGTGTTCTCCCTGAGTATGCACCGTTGCTACAGTTCGTCGTGCCGAGACACCACGTGATGATCGGGTGTGATAAGCTCTACGTTCACATACAACGGGTGCAAGCTAGTTTTGCACCCGCAGAATACTCGGGTTAAACTTGACGAGACTAGCATATGCAGATATGGCCTCGGAACACTGAGACCGAAAGGTCGAGCGTGAATCATATAGTAGATATGATCAACATAGTGATGTTCACCATTGAAAGCTACTCCATCTCACGTGATGATCGGACATGGTTTAGTTGATATGGGTCACGTGATCATTTAGATGACTAGAGAGATGTCTATCTAAGTGGGAGTTCTTAAGTAATATGATTAATTGAACTTAATTCATCATGAACTTAGTCCCGATAGTATTTGCATATCTATGTTGTAGATCAATAGCTCGCGTATAGCTCCCCTGTTTTATTTTTGATATGTTCCTGGAGAAAACTAAGTTGAAAGATGATAGTAGGAATGATGCGGACTAGGTCCGTGATCTGAGGATTATCCTCATTGCTGCACAGACGAATTATGTCATTGATGCACCACTAGGTGACAGACCTATTGCAGGAGTATATGCAAACGTTATGAACGTTTGGCAAGCTCAATATGATGACTACTTGATAGTTTAGTGCACCATGCTTTACGGCTTAAAACCGGGACTTCAAAAATGTTTTGAACGTCATGGAGCATATGGGATGTTCCAAGAGTTGAAATTAGTATTTCAGACTCATGCCCGTGTCGAGAGGTATGAGACCTCTGACAGTACTTTGCCTACAAGATGGAGGAGAATAGCTCAAACAGTGAGCATGTGCTTAGATTGTCTGGGTACTACAATCGCTTGAATCAAGTGGGAGTTAATGTTCCAGATAATATAGTGATTGATAGTGTTCTCTAGTCACTATCACCAAGCTACTAGAACTTCGTGATGAACTATAATATGCAAGGGATGACGAAAACGATTCCCGAGCTCTTCACGATGCTGAAATCGGCGAAGGTAGAAATCAAGAAAAAGCATCAAGTGTTGATGGTTGACAAGACCACTAGTTTCAAGTAAAAGGGCAAAGGAAAAGAAAGGGAACTTCAAGAAGAAAGGCAAGCAAGTTGCCACTCCCATGAAGAAACCCAAAACTAGACCCAAGCCTGAAGCTGAGTGCTTCTACTGCAAAGGAAATGGTCACTGGAAGTGGAACTACCCTAGATACTTGGTGGATAGGAAGGATGGCAAAGTGAACAAAGCTATATTTGATATACATGTTATTGATGTGTACTTTACTAGTGTTTATAGCAACCCCTCGGTATTTGATACTGGTTCAGTTGCTAAGAGTAGTAACACGAAAATAGAAGTTGTAAGATAAACAGAGACTAGTTAAGGACGAGGTGACGATGTGTATTGGAAATGATTCCAAGGTTGATAAGATCACCATCGCACACTCCTTTTACCTTCGGGATTAGTGTTGAACCTAAAATAAATGTTATTTGGTGTTTGCGTTGAGCATGGATATGATTGGATCATGTTTAGTGCAGTACGGTTATTCATTTAAGTCAAAGAATAATTGTTGTTCTGTTTACATGAATAAAACCTTCTATGGTCATACATCTTATATCTTATCCTGATATAAGTATTTAGGGAGAACATGAGCGTTCTCAGAGCTTAGCGACTGTCGGCCGTCGGATCGATTTTTTGATGCGTTCTGGACCGTTGGATCTCGCTCCTAGAAGATCCTGGCCGTTGGATAAAAAAACGAACATTGCTACAATGAATAGTTTCTCTCGTTCGTGCCACCGCCTGTGATTACGCTGCCCCGCCGAGGGCATTTACGTTATTTCACGCTTATGCATATAAAAGGCGGCCGCTCCCGTGGAGATGACCTAGCCGCCTCTCTCTCCCACACTCGCGCAACCCCTTGCCTCTTCCTCTCCCTCCTGCCCACTCGCTCGATCCTTCGTCGCCACGTCGGTCGCCGGCCGATTCCGGCTGCTCCGGTGAGCTCCGGCTCCGCTCAACACACGCACGACTGCTCCTCGACGAGCTCTACCACCTTCACCGCGCCGATCTACTTTTCGTCGCCTCCTGTGGTCGCCCCTTCGATTTCCCCCGCTAGGGTTTCGGTGGTGGAGGTGGACCTCGCCTCCGGCGGCCGCCTGCTTGTTGCACCGGTCATCTCCGCCCCCGTCAAGATCGCCCCTCGGAGCTGCTCCTGATCCACCGGGGGAGGCGAGGAGCACCGGCAGATCAAGTCCCTGGCGTTTTCCTCTACGAGCTGGGGATGGCGTGCGGTTCTCCTCGCCGGTCTCACTTCTCCCCTTCCTCGTCTACGGTGCTCGACAGAGGCAGCACGGCCGCCCCTCTTCTCCCTCGCTGTTGGCTGCCCCTGAGCACCATGCTGCTCGCCGGACCGATTCGTGACACCCCCACCGACCTGAGATCCGCCTCTGCAGGTATGAGCTCCCATCCAATGTCATGTTCCCCTCCATCCACTCTTTCAATATTTGTTAGCCAATGGATTCAGATTCTTGCCATGATTGATTATTAGTCTCCGTACATGAACGGATTCAGATGTGATGTGAGGCGTGAGCTAGCAATAGATGTGAGAAACTGAATCTGATTTGTTGCGAAGTGCTGGAAAGCCAAGCCATTTATCTAACCATTAGCGGCTTCAACTTCTTGGTCATCTTTCTTTTGGAAATGAATTGGTCATATTTCTTTGGAAATAAATTGCTGTTGCTTCCCAGGTAACTGAACTATCTTCTACAATATAGCAAATTCAGTAATTTTGCTTTAGAGTTGTTGTTTAATAGTAGCACTACCCCTGAGTAACTAGATCATTGGCTGCCACTATGTAAATATTAGTTGCATTAACTGTCCATCTATTTTGATTTCATAATCATGGTTCTTCGGCCATGGTGGCATCCACACGATTTGTTCTTTACTTCTGCACATATCACATGTTTTCCCACAAAAGTACACGTGATGTGGCGGCGAGCCACGACAACCATGTTCTCTGTTTTGTAAGCGTATAAGATAAGAGCATGTTTCTTAGTTATTTTGGAACTGCCATCCTTTACATTACATGGTGTTTTACATGACAAACAATGAAGATATTATCTACATATGCAGATTTGTTAGTTAAATTTACCGCACCTTTGAAACCTGCAATTGTTTACTAATCTCTTCAATCTTTAAACTGTGTGCTTCATTCTTTTAATTTCAGAACTAGAAAGGTGCAGTTAAATAAGAGTTGTTGGCAGCATCGTTAATCATGTGTTTAATCATTTGTCTGGAGTAGTATTAATGTTCTTCATGGCAATGGTTGACAGAAATCCCTGTAAGAACTTTATCCTACATGCCATATTCCTCTTTGTTTGTTTTTCCTTATTTCCGTTTCATCTGTTTCTTCTAGCGTATTTTCATGTTTATTTTCAGTCAAAAGGATTAGAGATGGAGCTTGGGCCAACAATCTCTGAGCAGAGCAGCTGAGTGCCTTCCAAATATGCCTTTAAAGTTCAGCTTCTTAATTGTATAGAACCGTCAAAACTATTAATTTGTTGCTCCTGTATACTGATTAATTGACCTTGTGTTTCTCCCTCCTGGGCAAGTTTTCTATCGCATACACAAGTGGGTTGTTGTAATAGTAGTAAAAAATGAAAAAATAAGACGGATTTAATAGTAGTCATATTAGTTGTATGGAAATCAATTCATTTTATGGAGAAGCAAGTTTTACCGCTAAATTGGAAGGAATTCTCTGATCGACCGAAACAAACTTTTGGCACACAGCAGAAAATTCTGATAAACAATTTATTTTCACAAAGTTGGGTACTTCTGTTAGTTGAGAAGATATTACAGTTGCGCTATAGTCAGGAATAAATGTTATTCTTCCTCTGATATATTGCAACAAATTCAGTTTATGCATACTCTAATTATTTCTTTTGTTCTTGGCCTTGTGCTTTTAGCAGTACATGGCCCAGTAGTAATCGGGGACTCAGGGGAAGGGCAATTCTATCTTCTATGTGAGGTTGACTATTTATGATTCGCATGTCCTCCTGGATCAGCTATGTATGAAAGCAGAAGCCCTCCAAATTATGTGGTAGTGTTTAGAATTAACGATTTATCCCATGTGTTTAGAATTAACGATTTATCCCATGTGAATTAGTAGCCCCACTCTCTTGATTAACTGCAGATTTTATGCTCTTCCATTTTGTACTCAGTCAAGTAATGTTTTTATGGTTCATGAAGGTGAGATACTTGAAGCTCTACGGTTGTGTGCACTAGAATGGAGAACGTCTCCTTTTTTTAATGGCGATGCACCGAGAATGTGGCCAAGGGGATCCTCTGGTGTGGGGTGATGACCGTGGACAGGCTCCGCTGGGGGAACAAGATGCTCCGGAAGAGGATCCAGCCCGGCGATACTGAGGCCAAGGTCAGCCCGGAGGTGCTCAGGCGTATCGAAAGGTAGTGCTTTCTTTCTCATCAAATTTATGTATTTTCATGATGCAAGCATATATATTGGTTGGTTTGTATGGTTCAGTTCTAAATATATTTTTAGTCAGTTGCTGGATATTTCATACTTTCCAGCAAAATGGGTGCCCTTGACTGATATATAGCAATGATAATTGTTGGTGTCTATAGGATGAGCCACCAAAAGGAATAAATCATCTCTCCGGTACATTTCTCTCCAACATTTTATTCCTACTGTAGCCTTCAATCAGTTTCAGCCTTAAATCAGTTTGCAATTGCCCCTTCCTTTTGGTACATTGATCTCCAAAATTTTATTCCTATTGTACCACATCTACTTTAATTGTAAGAGACACATGCTTACAGAGTTTTATTATATATGCTTTGTAAATAGATAGCTTTTTGAATCGCTTGCTACAGATACAAAGGTTGATACCCAGGGTCGCATTGAGTGCATCATCGCTAATCAGCTACTATGTTTGGTCAGCGGACATGCTTGCTTATTCCTGTAACAGATCATTACTATACCTGCTTAGCCTTTCCAACTTTTTAGATTTGATCAGTTCTTGAGAAGTTAGTATATGATTCATCCCTTCGTTAGTTGTAGAGATCTAGAAGTATTTGGTTTTTGAAATCCATTACCTGACTGTCCTTATCTTATTTTATTAGTCGAACGTTAATATCAGATCACCTACAATCATTATTCTTTGTTACAATCTCATACTAAAGTAGTCTGATTAGTTGTAGTAATTCATAAATATTTCCAGTATAGTTCTTATTTGGTTTCTAGGCATAGAATTTACTTCGAAATTTTAATCGTTATTTGGTTAGTAAGGCTTTTTTTTCAATTGTGATGTTTGAAACATTTTCTTATACTGATAATGATCTAGAATAAAACAGACAAATGATATATACAAACCGACACAGTAGGAGTTAACGGGTACCTAGCTTTTTAAGCCACTGACATATACAAAATATTATTTGAGTACAACAGGAGAGTTGCAATCTTATGGATATTTCCGCATTTGTAACACTACAAGAAATATGTCAACTTGTGACCCTCACTATTGGCCGCTGAAAGGTCATTGTTTTTCATTTGCGACCTTTTTTTGACCAAAAACAGAAGGTCAAAAGCTGGCGGTCGTAAACTGAAATTAACGACCTTCTGTAAAAGGTCGTTGGTTCTTCGACCAAAATTTTGGTCACTAGCAGCCTCCCCAGACCATGTAGGCATCCAACGTGGCAAGTTGATGTGGCACAAGAATCAGCCCGGTCCAATTCGGTTTTCTACACGGGCCTAGCCCAACAATTCGGCCTTTTTAATGTATTTTTTTCCTGTGCTTTTATTAGCTACATGGGTCTGGCCCAACAATTCAGCCTTATTGATTTCTTTGCGTGGCCCTTTTAACAGCAAATTTTCTTTTTGATCATGTATTTTTCTGGGCCATTTCTTTGTTGGGCCTCCCATGTTTTTCCCTGAAAAATAATTGTCCAATATAACTTGGGCCTAGCCCAGTTCCGAAAAAATTGATCCAATCCAAAAACAATTATTATGCCATTGACATTACAACACATCACACCACAAGATATCTTGGGCCTAGCCCAGTTCTGACACATTTTCAAAGCAACATACAATGTTATTATTACAACCATTCATTCCAGCAATACTATTTGAGGCTGGCTGGCTGGCTGAGCTACTACCGACTGACTGCGGGCTAACTCTAAGTTTTTACAACAGGTGAATCAGAAACCTAACGCTACTGCATTTGCATGGCGCTGCTGAAATACTCCAGGATCGTGAAAAAATAGAACTAGCCTATCTGGTACTTCACAGCAACCAAACATGTAATCTGCTTAATGGAAAGATTTCTTCTCCAAGTCCCGCTTCTCCCTTAGCAATGACAGGCTGATGCAAAACATCTGAGCATTCAAAAGAGAACAAAAGGTATGTCACTGATAGAATACAGAGTACTTTTAAAATAAAAAGTAAAGATACACCAGTATATTATCATTCTACATATTATTATTATTAACCAGATCATTCTACTTATCCAGAATATGGCTATTCATCAAAATTGGGAATTGAATTGGCACATATGACAAACTTAGCAGCAAACGAGCAAGGTGCATGATTCAAAGTTACAACAGATCGAAGTTCCATTTGAGTATAAGGAATAACATTCATATTCAATCAATAGTACCTATTAAACTACCAGGTGCATGATTGAATTAAACAGACACTAGCTATTCATCTTGCCATCTACTGTAACAGAGCAACTATGTCAAAGTTAATTCTGTGTATGTCACATGATACATGCATCAGGCACCTACCCAACTACAAGTCAGGAGGCCACTACTGTTAAACCAACTCAAGTGAGAGAGCCAGCAAACTAGGTAGGATCTTTCCTTATCACTAAAATTAAAAATTTGAGCACACCAAAAATTGATTGTGTATCATAAGATGATCCTGAGAGTGCAGCACCATGTTACCATCTCTAAAGCTGATTAGCCAGCAGCAAAAATTGTGTAACATATGTATAACCATTGCAAACAACCTTAGCAGAATAAGCAGAACAAAATTTCATGTAAAATCTTGGTATAACCAGTAGATTATCCCCTAACAGAAGCTATTTAGGCTCCAATACACAAGGCACAGCAAGCAGAGACTAAATAAGCCACGGCATGAAACAAAGCATGGTATTACAGCAGCTTAGAGATGGAGCTAGAGGTAGGAGATGGACTCACCGGAGAGGAGGTTGTAGTCGAAGCCGCACACAGGCACCGCCGCCACCGTCACCCTCTAGAGGAGACGCTGCCGCTTCATCGACGGACTCATCTGGTACAAGGAGATCATCAAAATGCATCACACTCATGATCATCAAAACGCAGCAGCAGGAGCAAATACAAGTTTAGCCCACCATGAACAGGGGCGCTAGGCAATCCAGTAGCAATGTCATATATAGGTAATAATAACAGGACCTTAGATAATTAGTTTTCGTTCTTACTGACACACAAGTTGACAGAATGTACTCAATATATTCTAATAAAAAGGATTGGGAGCAGAGGGAGAGGGCTGTGGAGATGGACATGCTACCTGCTGCTGCGATGGTGCCTCTTGGTGGTCGTGCTTGAGCTCCTCCTCCTGATGCTGCTCACTAACCTGCAGGACAAACAAGACCATGGGTGAGCTGCAGCACAGGCACATACAAGTGAAGGTAAGGAGAAGAACCTAGAAGAAGAGAGGTGCTCTGTCCTCCTCCGTCTGTACCCGTCCTCCTCCTCCTCCGTGCCTATGTTGAACAACCTCCATTCGTCACTTGCGAGCACCATGCGCCTTGGTTGGCCATATGGATAACAAGGATAACTGAAGAATGAACATTGTCGGACAGTAAGCCCATCATTAAACGGACCTTGAAACCAAAATTTATTCATATATATTTTCAGTGAAAGTTAAACCAAATTCACACGTACAAACTGAACCAAACTGTGGTTCTTCTTCATATTTATCTACAGATGCAGGTGCCATCCAGATTGTTTCAGTCAAAGTTAAAACATATCGACGCATACACACTAAACGAAACCATGGTGCTTATTTCATACGTATGTATTTACAGATGTAAATGTCATCCAGATTTTTATCTGGGATTTTTGGAACCATACAGCAACAGCCTAGGAGTATGTACAAGTTGAAGGAGTAGTATTGTTCAGAGTAGTCTCGTAATATTTATTTTCCAAAGAGATTTATTTTCTGGACGACAGCCACTGTACCATCTAGTAAGACTACGTGTCAAAGCAAGAAACTTTCAGGTAGGTTTTGAAACAATTTCTAGTTTCACGCTAACCATTACAATAGGAAGGTCAAAACTTCACATTTGTGGTACTCAAGCTCAAGCAATTAGCATGCTGCTGACCTAACAGACGTACATGCAATTTGCATGTTGCAAAACTCCAGTCGGATGGTGAATGGCAGCAAGCAAAAATAACAACCTGTGTTATGTGGGTATCCTAGGCACAAGAATCATTGGGCTTGCAATGTGAAGCTAGGGGAAGTTGCACAGCAGTACAGTGATCCATCCAACCTGAAAATCCATCCAGCACTAGTAGAGTATTCAGTTGAAACCTATACAGAGACACTCACAACCAAGGGTTTCAGCAGCATCCGACCCCTTCACCTGGCACTTGCAGCACCTTCCTTCTCCTTCTCACCATCCTACAAGCAAAAAAAATGTGTCCATTTCAGTCCCAATTGTAGTACAACCAGAGAACCCAAATGACCAATTGATGTCCCCAACGCCATTTTCAGTTCAACCAGATCCAATTACTATAGCAATTACTAAAATAGAGGCATACAGATCTAAAGATTTTAACAAAACAACAAACAATTGGTGGCCAAGGTTGTTGTTTTAGCAGCAAACAGAGGCATGCAATTGTAAAGAGGGAAAGTAGCAGAGGCATACCATAGGCAACGCGGTCAAGCAGGAACCAAGATGTCAACCCCTCGCTCCTCAGGTGCATCCCGTTCTTCCATTTTCTCCCAGCAGCACCCTCACTCCTCTCCTTGCATATAGTTCGTGGTGCAGGTGCCTGTGTGAGGAAGAAAAACAAGAGAAAATGCATGCCTCAGGGAAGGAAATGGAAGAAGGGCAGATCGAAGAGGGGAAGAGAGAAGGGGGCGGATCTGGATGGGGGTCAAAGCAGTGGAGCTTGACATCGGCGTCCATGGCATCTCCTCACGCACGGCCGAGCAGAAGCAACGTGAGGAAGCAATCCTCCTTTCCCATACCGACAAAGCCTATAGCCTTTGCGAGGAGGGAGAGGTGCCTGCGGCCATCCCAGATCTGGCTGCGGCCATCCCAGATCCCAAATGAGATGTGAGTGCGCCGCGGGGGAGGGGCAGCGGGCCGGCGGCGGCGAGGAACCGACCGCGGTCGTTCGGGAGGAAGGCAGATCTCTCTGGTCTGGCGTTGGGGAGAGAGGCGGATAGGGAGACGACCGACCGCGGCCTCCGGGGACGACGAGGCTGCGGTCGTCGCCGCGGACGCAACCACCCGCGAGGGCGGCCGGCAGGTGACGCGGTGGGCGCCGCTGCGGGACGGGGAGGAGGTGGCGGCGGCGAGGAGCCGAGGGAAGAGGAGTGCGGGTGAGGGCGGAGGAGTGCGGGTGCGGGTTAGGGTTTGGGTGGTTGGGCTGCGGTTGGGTGAGGGGGTGAGGGCTGCTGTTAGATCCAGAAGCATCCAACGGTGGTTGAGCCATGATCCGCGTGATATGCCTATGGACCAATCAGAGCGCATCAAACAATTTAAAGATTTTTTGACCATATAAATTGGTCATGATTGATTACATACAAATTTTCATTTCATTTTTCAATGCTCAAAATGAGTTTTTTTATGAAAGACCTATCAAATATTTGTTCAAATGATGTCATATTTTGCGCAAGTTTACATCTTAGATTGGCAAACAACATTGACAAAGGGAGTTTTTATTTCTTTTGCATGAAAAAACAATTTTCCATTTTTTGAGTGCCCAAAATAAGTTTTTTTGTGAAGGACTTACCATATATTTGTTGCAAAATTATACCAAATCAATTTTCTAAAATACTAGGTCATATATAATGCACAATTGACCAAATGGTTAGGTGTCAAAAGTTTCGATGCACCTCTCATGAAAAAGACAAATTTCCGCCGATTCAGTAGGAAGTGGGTCAAATTTGAACTGTAGCTGCCTCATAGTTTGCTATTTATTTTTTCCAAAAATCATTTCTAGGTAGATAAGTATCTATTTAATTAGAGAAACATCAAAATTTTTCCAATATTCAACCACTAGCTAGGAACGGTCAAGCCCGCCGTTTTGACCGCATTTTGAAACGGGCATAAAAAAATAAAAATAAAATCAAAAAATTGGAAAACCTTCGCATCGTGTCATCATATGTGACCAAGTTTCCAGGAAAAATAATAAACTTGTAATACAACAATTATTTTAAAAAAGTGTTCTCAGAAATGAGCTATCATGCGTGAAGATTCATGGCTTTCAAGCCAAATGATCAATCTTATGGCCATATTCATGGCATAGTTTGTTCAAATGATCTCATATTGTGCACAAGGGTGCATATTGGAATTCCAAACAATGTTGCCTAAGGGAGTTTTCATTTTCTTTGGACGAAAAAACCATTTTCCATTTTTCGAGTGCCCAAAAGGAGGTTTTTTTGTGAAGGACCTCCCAAATAATTGTTGCAAAAATGGACCAAATCAATTTTCTAAATTACTAGGACATATTTAATGCACAATTGACAAAATTGTTGGGTGTAAAAAGTTTTGATCCACCTCTCGTGAAAAAGACAAATTTCCGCCGATTCAGGTGGAAGCGGGTCAAATTTGAACTGTAGCGGCCTCATAGTTTGCTATTTGTTTTTTCCAAAAATCATTTCTAGGTACATAAGTATCTATTTAATCAGAGAAACACCAAAAAAATTCTAATATTCAACCACTAGCTAGGATTGGTCATTCCCGCCGTTTTGACCGCATTTTGAAACGGGCATAAAAAATTCAAACAAAATCAAAAAATTAGGAGACCTTCGCATTGTGTCATTATATGTGGCCAAGTTTCCAGGAAAAATAACAAACTTGTAATACGGCAATTATTTTAAAAAGGTATTCTCAGAAACGAGCTATCATGCGTGAAGATTCATGGCTTTCAAGCCAAATGATCAATCTTATGGCCACATTCATGGCATAGTTTGTTCAAATGATCTCATATTGTGCAAAAGGGTGCATATTGGAATTCCAAACAATGTTGCCTAAGGGAGTTTTCATTTTCTTTGCACGAATTTTTTTTCCATTTTTCGAGTGCCCAAATGGAGGTTTTTTTGTGAAGGACCTCCCAAATAATTGTTGCAAAATTGGACCAAATCAATTTTATAAAATACTAGGATATATTTAATGCACAATTGGCAAAATGCTTGGGTGTAAAAAGTTTTGATCCACCTCTCGTGAAAAAGACAAATTTCCGCCGATTCAGTTGGAAGCGGGTCAAATTTGAACTACAGCTGCCTCATAGTTTAATATTTATTTTTTCCAAAACTCATTTCTAGTTACATAAGTATCTATTTAGTCAGAGAAACACCAAAAAAATCTAAGATTCAACCACTAGCTAGGAACGGTCATTCCCGCCGTTTTGACCGCATTTTGAAACTGGCATAAAAGATTGAAAAAAATCAAAAAATTGGGAAACCTTCGCATTGTGTCATTATATGTGGCCAAGTTCCCAGGAAAAATAACAAACTTGTAATACGGCAATTATTTTTAAAAAGTGTTCTCGGAAACGAGCTATCACGTGTGGAGATCAATGGCTTTCAAGCCAAATGATCAATCTTATGGCCACATTCATGGCATAGTTTGTTCAAATGATCTCATATTGTACACAAGGGTGCATATTGGAATGGCGAATAATGTTGCCTAAGGAAGTTTTTCATTTTCTTTGGACGAAAAAACCATTTTCCATTTTTTGAGTGCCCAAAAGGAGGTTTTTTGTGAAGGACCTCCCAAATAATTGTTGCAAAATTGGACCAAATCAATTTTATAAAATACTAGGACATATTTAATGCACAATTGACAAAATGGTTGGGTGTAAAAAGTTTTGATCCACCTCTCGTGAAAAAGACAAATTTCCGCCGATTCAGTTGGAAGCGGGTCAAATTTGAACTACAGCTGCCTCATAGTTTGCTATTTATTTTTTCAAAAAATCATTTCTAGTTACATAAGTACCTATTTAATCATAAATACATGGTTTGGTGGCGATACGTCGAGGTTTGGGCGGTGGCCGAGGGCCCCAACTCTAGAGCACGTAAACTCGCATGCCCGCCGCGTGGTCACCGCATGACCGTGGCGTTGCCATGTGTTCTGGGCGGCCTAGGCATGTCTAGTGGGTTGGGCACTCCCCAGGTAGGTGCTAGGAAGAAAATTACAACATAAGATTCTCACGAGGAGACCGATCGATGCTCAAACATGAATTAGCAACCAAGTGTTTGATTAGCGGTACGGGAAATGTACATGGCTAATGGGCGTGAGTTTTGGCTGAGGATGATCAGTTACTAAGAAGACCGTCTTCACAAATTTTCAGCTCAAAAGGAGGAGCCTAGGTGGTACTTGCTTTGCAAAGTACCACACTGGACATAAATACGAATGTTGAAGCTGGGCTCAAAATAATGAATGGATTGAGCTGGCATTTGGTGGAGGATGGTTATTTGGGCATAGGAAAGCACTGTAGAAAATGGATACTATTTGGACATGCCAAAGTGGTACTTCCTTCACAAAGTGCTGCTCTGAACAGAATAGGAAAATGAATATTGTTGAACTATTTTTGAACTAGGCAAGGAAGGTTTTTGACATATTTGATGAAGATATGATCCAAACAATTTATGAGAATTGTTTGGGAATTTTTGGAATAACAGAAATATAGGTTGCTTCACAACCTAGGGCAAAAATTGACACATGGACATGACACATAGGCAAAACTGATGAGATGGCGCCTAGTCATCGCAACCCACCACAATTTACAAGGCTATGACCATCTATATTGGTCGTTAACAACTAGAAATAAGGCAGTGGACTAGTGTTGTTTGCTTTATGACCATTTCGTGTAAGGAAATTACAACCTTTCTGACCAAAATGGTCGCAATGGTTTAGGGTTTGGAGCCCCCCGAACAGCTTTTGACCAATTGGTCTCAAATGGTCATAGATCTATGACCAATTCTTTCAAGGTCACTGACAGAAGGTGACTAGTTGACATATTTCTTGTAGTGTAAGAAACATTCAGCTTGGCAAGCGGACTTGACTAGCCATATGTAGGACTTAGCCCTGCTGACCTCCAAATGATTAGTTATTGGTGTTTTCTTATGTTCCTGTTAGCCCCAAGTGCATCAGTTAAGTAGAGAGTGTTATGTTGAAAAAAGGAAAGAGACTACTCTTTTGTTACTTGTAGTATAGATATATGCTATAACATCTATAACATATTACCTTTGTGCTCTCTTTGGGTTTTAGTATATTCCTGTGAACAAATAAGCCACTCATATAAATGCCTAAGACTTATTTTTTTACTATTCTAATTGTTCCAGCAGAGAGCAATGGATATAGAAGAAATATGTAAACAGTTGTTACGGAGATTGAACTCTATAGATATCAACTCTCATTGGGTGACGGGATTAGACTCTGGCATGAATTAACATATTTTGTGGTTCTTTACTAAAATAAATTTTACTCTAATCTAAGCTCAAAGACTACATGAACTACCATATTTTCTCATTTGTTGGATACAGTAAAAAATAGGGGTATGCTTTAACAGTGCCACCTTTTATTTGCAGTACTACTGTTGGGCCAATTGATGCCAGGTGTACATTAAGATGTTTCAAATATATAGATCCATGATGTCGGACATAGTACAATGGTGAGATCCACTTATTTATGATGGCGAGGATGATTGTTAGCCTGGCATGTGGAGCTGTACTAAGGTTGGTGCATGAATTATATTCTCATTGTAAATAAAACACGCTGAATTCTTCTGCTAACAAGATATGTCCGTTGGCAGGTCTTCATATCACAGCACCAGAGCGTGTCTGGCAAGGCTTGCTCGCCATGGCTTACCATGTCAGTGAGACGGGGCGAGCACGTAATCACCATCAGCAGGTCGTTATTTACAACACCCGAGCGAGCGAGATGTTCAGACAAAGTTGTATGATGCACTACTATCAACATATGTCGAGACAAATAATATATATTGTTTCTCTTCACAAGCATTAAGACTTGATTTTTGTAAATTGTGTCACCATTTCCGTGACATCAACATTTGGAAGGACATGACATTTGAATCCTCTATAATAATTGAACCATTACTATTACAAGCATTTGGTGTGACTTATTGCACTGTCCATTTAGTGTTGTCTGGATATGTATTGGACACAATTATGTTATCCATAAAAGCAATTTCCTGCTGCTGTGCAACTGATCCATCACCGCAACTATTCTTGCAACAATATGTACTTTGTCTAAATGCTTGGACTCTAGGTTGAGCCAGGCACCACGCGCCAAGGCGCGTTTCCTATCTAGTATTTATTAATTGGAGACACCATTAAAGCCTTCTCATTAATCCACATCATTGAAATTAATTGCACCGTTGGATTAAATAATTAACACCAGAGATGAAAAAGAAACTTACGTAACACATGGGTGAAGCAAAACAAAGACTGCATCCAACGTTGCCTAAAAAATGATAGCATTCTTCCATAAAAAATTCTAGCAATGAAAAGGAAAAAAAAATAGGAGAGCAGATCTGTTTGATTACCCTTCAAACTCCAATCTTCTCCCGTGAAGTAAAACAAAGAAAGCATCCATCGTATCCTCCAAAAAAAAGATGTTCACGTTGGTAAGTGATTTTTTTTCTCCATCAGCAGATATGCTAAACGTAAGATGTGATTTAAGTCTGGCGTGATAAATTAAAAAAGAATGAGGCTAGGGAGCGCCGCTGCGCTCGTTTGTTGATTTGAGCGCATTGCCGTATATAGTAAGTGCATGTTCTTATGTCTAGCTGTCCAGTGTAGAAAAGGAAATTGTTTGGTCATATCCCGTAGTGCACGTGCACTAGTAGAAAAAGAGGCTTCCATACGCCCCCATTAGTCCCCAAAATAATCGAACCGCGACTAAAGGGGTCTTTAGTCGCGGTTCGGGAGGAGACCCGCGACCAACTATCTAGGCCCAGCGCGCGCTGGCGGACGGGAGGGGCTTTAGTCCCGGTTGGCCAGGCCAACCGGGACAAAAGGTCCTCAGGCTGGCCCGAAGGCCTTTAGTCGCGGTTGGCCAGGCCAACCGGGACTAAAGGTTAGACCTTTAGTCCCGGTTGGTCTGGCCAACCGCGACTAATGGCCCGAACCTTTAGTCGCGGTTGGCCAGACCAACCGGGACTAAAGCACCTTTAGTCCCGGTTGGTCTGGCCAACCGCGACTAAAGGGATTTGAGGCCTCATTTTCAAACTCCCCCCCCCGGTGGATCGCCTTTTCAGTTTTAGAAAAAACAAAAGAAAATGATGAAAATGTCAAAAAAATAAAATAAAATAAGTTTCCCATGTGATATGTGGTCTAGTTGTTGGGAAAATTAACAAATATGAATTTCAAATTTATTTGCAAAATCTCTCTGGAATTTCTTAAAATGGGCATAACTTTTGCATACGAACTCGGATGAAAAAGTTTTTTATATGAAAAATCATCTACCCGAAAAGTTACATCCGAATTTAACCGGGGGAACCCCGTTAAACATTTTCAAAATACTCAAAAACCTAACAGAAAAAAAGGTACGGGGCTTTTAAGATCTGGAGAGGCAGAAAAATTCAAAAAATTTCAAATTGTGGTCAAACTGTGGTCAAACAATGGTCAAACTAATTATTCTAGAATATTAGTGTTACTAAATAATTATTTCAGTTTTTTTTAATTTTGGTCAAATCTGGTCAAACAGTGGTCAAACAGTGGTCAAACTAATTATTCCAGAAATATTAGTGTTACTAAATAATTATTGTTTTTTAAAACAATAGTTTCAAACTCAAACAGTGAAATGTGTCACTTCATGCTCAAGCTAAATTCCTGAGGGTTAATAGAATTGACATCCTACTATTGTCAGGAAAACAACAAGTGCAGACTTGGAAACGAGGGAGAATAGAACCCGGAAGTTAAGCGTGCTCAGGCTGGAGTAGTGAGAGGTTGGGTGACCGTCCGGGAAGTTAGATGATTTGGAATGATGAGGGGTGATTAGAGATTAGAGGTTAAATTGAGCAGTGATGAGGGGTGGTGATTAGAGATTAGAGGTTAAAATAATTCAGAAATTTGAAAATAAAAAAAAATAAAAAAAATCGCAAAAAAAACCTGCGGAGGAGGCCTTTAGTCCCGGTTAGCCACGAGAACCGGGACTAAAGGACGGGCCTTTAGTCCCGGTTGGCCACGAGAACCGGGACTAAAGCCTTTAGTCGCGGTTCGTAAGAGGCGCGACTAAAGGGGGGGTCTTTAGTCGCGCATATTTAGTCCCGGTTGCACAGCCGGGACTAAAGGCCTTTGCGAACCGGGACTAAAGGCCTTTTTTCTACCAGTGGTGGCTACCGATTGAATCAGCCTAGATCATCTCCCATGTGCATTTATTTAGGGTTTAAAAAGTTGTAAAAGCCATAACTTTTGATTCAAGCAACAAAATCAAGTTCCGTTTTCACAATCAGGTTTCTGACGACGAGTTCTTCGAAACGAGATCTCATATGAGTTGGTTTCGTCAAACTTTTTTTTGAGGGCAACTTTGGGTGCAATGTAGGCAACTATAGTGCTATTGAGGAGCAACTTCTTCTTTTTGGCCTAGTTGGACTTCTTTTTGGCCTAGTTGGACTCACTATTAAGTTAGTTTGCATAAAAACAAGAAAAATCACACAAAACATAAGGCGTCTTTAGTGTACATACAAAGCAACTTCACTTCACTATGTATATTTGTCAGTTTTGCTAACATTATTCCAACTTGTGTATCATGGCCGTTCAATTGCTCATTGTTGATGGTTAGTTGCAAACGGTTGATGTTCAATTGCCCATAAATGCTATAAATTGCCTATAATTGATGCCTAGTTGCCTGCTACTGGTAATTAGTTGCCTACAATTGCTGCTTAGTTGCCTAATTTTGTTAAAATAGTTGCCTAGAATATTATGAAGTTGTTTATCATTGTTTTTGTAAGTTGCCTACAAACACTCTGAAGTGGCCGAGATTCATCATCATGTTGCCTACCATAACTAGCAATATATAGCAGACACAAGAGCATCATCGGTAGACGACATCATAGTATTATAGGCAATTTAGAAACAACGACATATGAGCATGAACAATAGGCAACATAGAAGTACCGATGAGGAAGTTAGGAGAATGTTAGACAAAATTAACTAGGACACACAAGGTAGTGACGTTGCCCGCTTTTAGCACTAGAGTTGCCTCTTGTGGAAGGAAAGTTGCTCATAAAGGTGATATGATATTATTTACCTCAGTTTGGTAGTTGTTCTGTATTATTAGTTAGTTGCTTATTGTTGCTAATTAATTATTTTTAGGAGTGGAGTTGCTTCTGTTTAACGTTAAAGTTGCATCATCTAGCATCAAAGTTGCTTTTAAAACTAAGTAGTGTTAGCAACTTAGGTCCAAAGCCGCCTTTTGTATGAAGCTAAGTTGTATGCAACTAAGAATGATGTTAAGCTACTAGCTAGTCATGGTAGCCCCCTTAGGATACTGTTAGCCTACCTTGAAAACTAAGTTGCCTACAATACTATAAAGTTGCCTACGAATGATGCTCAGTTGCCTACATACAATGAAAATTTGTCTCACATGGTTTTTTATGTTGTCTACGATATACTTGATGATAGGTAAATTCACTAGTACACATGATGCAAGAAAGTTGCTACTGTTTAGTACTAAAATTGCCTCAACTAGAACCAAAGTTGCTTTAAAAAAATCATCAAAACATATACATATGAGATCTAGTTTTGAAGATCTCGTCGCGAGAAACCTAATGGTGAAAACGGATTTTCATTTTGACACTCAGTTAAAAAATTATAGCTTTTAAAAAAATGAGACAGAATAATGTGAGATGACATCAGCACATGCATGCAGGTAATCCTTAGTGACCATCCACCACTTGACAACATCAGGTACATCGCAAGGAGGAAGGAGGCCGTTTTCTTAGCAGTTTTGTCGCGTAGCAGGTGCGCAATCATCGGACAGCTCGCGTGTGCGCTCGGCTCCGCCAGATAGCGCAGCTGCGCGTTTAAGTTTTTGGGATTAAAAAAAGAGCAAGTCCATAATGAGTGCTTTAGCATGTCTGCACGCTAGAATAAGGGAGTCCATATATGGTACGATTTGTCGTTCCGCAAAAAACAATTGCTACAAGTCCTGCGTGATTTTAGTCCAACAGGATAAAGCACGCATGTTGGAGAGTACATCTATGATACAAGTCATACGACATGCATGATTTAATTCTGGCGTGATATGTTTCTTTTAAGAAAGAAAAAGGACGACGTGATTTTTTTTTTGCGGGGAAAAAGTCCGACGTGATAGAACAAACAGTACTTCCCCTGCACGTACATTTAGAGAGAAATGTGTCCTGTATAAGTACATGTGTACAAAAACAATACGAGGGGCCATGCAAACAAATAAGGGCTGCATGTACGGCCATTGAATCCCTGCAAAAAAATGTACGGCCATTGAAACGTGGTTGCAAACAAAAAATATATAAGGGCGTCCTTCAGTAATGGGAAATAATATTTATTCATCAACCAGATATTGCATCCTTGGAACTTTTATATGAATGTGGAAACAAAGAATGGACACATATAAAGTTGTAGAGATTTGATCGGATAAGAGGGCACTACAATAATAATAAGGAAATTAATTTTTAAATTCATATTCGACGGGAGATTCATTCAGTCTTCTCAGTTTGCATGCCAGTCACAATGGATGATGCTCTGAAGGGGGTGTGCCGATGGTTCGTCGATGCAGACCATCTCAAACTCTGTCGGCTTCCATCCCATTTGTTTATCGATCCAGTGGCCGTATTCTTAGGGTGCAACGATGGCGGGTGCTTTTCCAAAGGGTAGACGTTTCCTCCACACCCATGCATCGCCAGAGTCACGCCCAACGTTTGGTTTGTCGGGCGTGAGGTCCGTCTTCGTCCTCATTATGGCCCTAAGAAACACCAGCATAGATGTCTGCATACTTCTAAAAAAGACTACATTTCTCCTGGCCCAGGGAGAATACAAGATTCGAAACAACTAGATTGGTTAGTCTTCTCCATACTCAGGATGCACGTTTGCTCTTATCGTGGATCTAGGATGAGTTTGATACTTTGTTTGCCATGTAAGTCAAAAAAGATCAGTGTGATGACCATAAAATCTTCTTCGGACTAAAACGGGGAAACTGTTCATGTAAAAAGCAAAAAGGAAACACATCTCTTCCTCAAAGTAAAAGGAAAAACATCTCCCTCAACTCATATACATGACTGCTGACTCCTTTCCTTTGATTCTCCTCTCTTATCGATGGCCCCCAGCAGTATATCCCCTTCACCATCAAGTGCCCTCTCCCACCAGCATGGCCATCGGCAAACCACAAACATCCCAAAGTCGGGTGCCGCACGGGATGACAAGTGACCCCAAGCGACGACTGAACTTACATGCATGTGTTATAATAATAATCTACATCAACATATTCATATTGTTATTGTTTGACATTTTTGAATTTTCATAACTTTGTTATATTAAATATTGAAATTGCTAGACCATGCAGGTGCACGGGTTGACGACTAGCTTAATATAAATGTTTTATTGAATCTTGATCATAGTGATACACATATTAATAATTTTGAAGCCAAAAGATGCAAGGTTAATAATGATAGTGCAACTTATTTGTGGCACTGCCGTTTAGGTCATATTGGTGTAAAGCGCATTAAGAAACTCCATGCTGATGGGCTTTTGGAATCACTTGATTATAAATCACTTGATTATGAATCACTTGATGCTTGCGAACCATGCCTCATGGGCAAGATGACTAAGACTCCGTTCTCCGGAACAATGGAGCAAGCAACTGACTTTTTGGAAATAATACATACTGATGTATGCGGTCCGATGAGTGTTGAGGCTCACGGCGGGTATCATTATTTTCTGATCCTCACAGATGATTTGAGCAGATATGGGTATATCTACTTGATGAAACATAAGTCTGAAAAATTTGAAAACTTTAAAGAAATTCAGAGTGAAGTGGAAAATCATCGTAACAAGAAAATAAAATTTCTACGATCTGATCGCGGAGGCGAATATTTGAGTTACAAGTTTGGTCTTCATTTAAATGTGGAATAGTTTCACAGCTCACGCCACCTGGAACACCACAGCGTAGTGGTGTGTCCGAACGTTGTTACTGTACTTTATTAGATATGGTGCGATCTATGATGTGTCTTACCGATTTACCACTATCGTTTTGGGGTTATGCATTAGAGACAGCTGCATTCACGTTAAATATGGCACCATCTAAATCCGGTGAGACGACACCGTATGAACTGTGGTTTGGCAAGAAACCTAATCTGTCGTTTCTTAAAAGTTTGGGGTTGCGATGCTTAGGTGAAAAAGTTTCAGCCTGATAAAGCTCGAACCCAAATCAGAGAAGTGCGTCTTCATAGGATATCCAAAGGAAACTGTTGGGTACACCTTCTATCACAGATCCGAAAGGCGTGATATTCGTTGCTTAGAATGGATACTTTCTAGAGAAGGAGTTTCTCTCGAAAGAAGTGAGTGGGAGGAAAGTAGAACTTGATGAGGTAATTGTACCTTCTCCCAAATTGGAAAGTAGTTCATCACAGAAATCTGTTCCAGTGATTCCTACACCAATTAGTGAGGAAGCTAATGATGATGATCATGAAACTTCAGATCAAGTTACTAGCAAACCTCGTAGGTCAACCAGAGTATGGTCCGCACCAGAGTGGTACGGTAATCCTGTTCTGAAAATCATGTTACTGGACCATGACGAACCTACGAACTATGAGGAGGCGATGATGAGCCCAGATTCCGGTAAATTGCTTGAGGCCATGAAATCTGAGATAGGATCCATGTATGAAAACAAAGTATGGACTTTGATTGACTTGCCCGATGATCAGCGAGCCATTGAGAATAAATGGATCTTCAAGAGGAAGAAAGACACTGATAGTAGTATTACTATCTACAAAGCTCGAATTGTCGCAAAAGGTTTTCGACAAGTTGAAGGTGTTGACTACAATGAGATTTTCTCACTCGTATCGATGCTTAAAATCTGTCCGAATCATGTTAGCAATTACCATATTTTATGAAATCTGACAAATGGATGTCAAAACTGCATTTTTAATGGAATTATTAAAGAAGAGTTGTATATGATGCAACGAGAAGGTTTTCTCAATCCTAAAGGTGCTAACAAAGTGTGCGAACTCCAGCGATCCATCTATGGACAGGTGCAAGCATCTCGGAGTTGAAATATACGTTTTGATAAGATGATCAAAGCATATGGTTTTATACAGACTTATGGTGAAGCCTGTATTTACAAGAAAGTGAGTGGAGCACTACAGCCTTTCTGATAAGTATATGTGAATGACATATTGTTGATCGGAAATGATGTAGAATTTTCTGAAAAGTACAAAGGAGTGTTTGAAAGGAGTTTTTCAAAGAAAGACCTCGGTGAAGCTGCTTACATATTGAGCATCAAGATCTATAGAGATAGATCAAGATGCTTGATAAGTTTTTTCAATGAGTACATACCTTGACAAGATTTTGAAGTAGTTCAAAATGGAATAGTCAAAGAAGGAGTTCTTGCCTGTGCTGTAAGATGTGAAGTTGAGTAAAGACTCAAAACCCGACCACAACAGAAAATAGAAAGAGAATGAAAAGTCGTTCCCTATGCCTCAGACATAGGTTCTATAAAGTATGCTATGCTGTGTACCAAACCTATTGTGTACCTCACCATGAATTTGGCAAGAGGTACAATAGTGATCCAGGAGTAGATTACTGGACAACGGTAAAAAATAATCCTTAGTGGAATAAGGATACGTTTCTCGGTTATGGAGGTGACAAAGAGTTCGTCGTAAAGGGTTACGTCGATGCAAGCTTTGACACTGATCTAGATGACTCTGAATCTCAATCTGGATACATATTGAAAGTGGGAGCAATTAGCTAGAGTAGCTCCATGCAGATCATTGTAGACATAGAAATTTGCAAAATACATACGGATCTGAATGTGGCAGACCCGTTGACTAAATTTATCTCACAAGCAAAACATGATCACACCTTAGTGCTCTTGGGTGTTAATCAAATAGTGATGTGAACTAGATTATTGACTCTAGTAAACCCTTTTGAGTGTTGATCACATGGTGATGTGAACTATTGGTGTTAAATCACAAGGCGATGTGAACTAGATTATTGACTCTAGTGCAAGTGGGAGACTGAAGGAAATATGCCCTGGAGGCAATAATAAAGTTGTTATTTATATTTCCTTATATCATGATAAATGTTTATTATTCATGCTAGAATTGTATTAACCGGGAACTTAGTACATGTGTGAATACATAGACAAACAGAGTGTCCCTAGTATGCCTCTACTTGACTACCTCGTTAATCAAAGATGGTTAAGTTTCCTAGCCATAGACATGTGTTGTCATTTGATGAACGGGATCACATCATTAGAGAATGATGCGATGGACAAGACCCATCCGTTAGCTTAGCACTATGATCGTTTAGTTTATTGCTATTGCTTTCTTCATGACTTATTGATACGTCTCCAACGTATCTATAATTTTTGATTGTTCCATGCTATTATATTATCTGTTTTGGATGTTTAATGGGCTTAAATATGCTCTTTTATATTATTTCTGGGACTAACCTATTAACCGGAGGCCCAGTGCCAGTTTAGGTTTTTTTTGCCTATTTCAGTGTTTCGCAGAAAAGGAATATCAAACGGAATCCAAACGGAACGAAACCTTCGCGGGGATCTTTCTTGGAACAAACGCAATCCAGGAGACTTGGAGTGAAAGTCAGAGACGCAACGAGGCGGCCACGAGGAAGGAGGGCGCGCCCAGGGGATAGGCGCGCCCCCCACCCTCGTGGGCCCCTCGTAGCTCCACCGACCTACTTCTTTCGCCTATATATACTCTTATACCGTAAAAACATCTAGGGGAGCCACGAAACCAATTTTCCACCGCCGCAACCTTCTGTACC
Organism: Triticum aestivum; assembly: GCF_018294505.1. Classification (NCBI taxonomy): domain Eukaryota; kingdom Viridiplantae; phylum Streptophyta; class Magnoliopsida; order Poales; family Poaceae; genus Triticum; species Triticum aestivum. Next base: position 17,790,152 of record NC_057811.1, read on the forward strand.
CGTGAGATCCCATCTTGGGGCCTTTTCCAGCGCTCCGCCGGAGGGGGAATCGATCACGGAGGGGTTCTACATCAACACCATAGCCTCTCCGATGATGTGTGATTTGTTTACCACAGACCTTCGGGTCCATAGTTATTAGCTAGATGGCTTCTTCTCTCTCTTTGATTCTCAATACAAAGTTCTCCTCGATGTTCTTGGAGATCTATTCGATGTAATACTTTTTGCGGTGTGTTTGCCGAGATCCGATGAATTGTGGATTTATGATCAAGTTTATCTATGAATAATATTTGGTTCTTCTCTGAATTCTTATATGCATGATTTGATATCTTTGCAAGTCTCTTCGAATTATCGGTTTAGTTTGGCCTACTAGATTGATCTTTCTTGCAATAGGAGAAGTGCTTGGCTTTGGGGTCAATCTTGCGGTGTCCTTTCCTAGTGACAGCAGGGGCAGCAAGGCACGTATTGTATTGTTGCCATCGAGGATAAAAAGAAGGGGTTTATATCATATTGCTTGAGTTTATCCCTCTACATCATGTCATCTTGCTTAATGCGTTACTCTGTTCTTATGAACTTAATACTTTAGATGCATGCTGGATAGCGGTCGATGTGTGGAGTAATAGTAGTAGATGCAGAATCGTTTCGATCTACTTGACACGGACGTGATGCCTATGTTCATGATCATTGCCTAAATATTCTCATAACTATGCGCTTTTCTATCAATTGCTAGGCAGTAATTTGTTCACCCACCATAATACATGCTATCTTGAGAGAAGCCACTAGTGAAACCTATGGCCCCGGGGTCTATTTTCCATCATATAAGTTTCCGATCTACAAGTCTAGTTTCCTATTTATTTTATTTTGCAATCTTTACTTTCCAATCTATACAACAAAAATACCAAAAATATTTACTTTATTATCTTTATCAGATCTCACTTTTGTGAGTGACCGTGAAGGGATTGACAACCCCTTTATCACGTTGGTTGCATGGTTCCTGATTGTTTGTGCAAGTACTAGGCGATTTGCGTGTATTCTCCTACTGGATTGATACCTTGGTTCTCAAAAACTGAGGGAAATACTTACGCTACTTTGCTGCATCACCCTTTCCTCTTCAAGGGAAAACCAACGCATGCTCAAGAGGTAGCACTTATACATGTTCCTATGACTATGAGATTATGCAACTCCCGAATATCGGAGGAACACTTAGTGTGCTATCAAATGTCACAACGTAACTGGGTGATTATAAAGATGCTCTACAGGTGTCTCCGATGGTATTTGTTGGGTTGGCATAGATCGAGATTAAGATTTGTCACTCCATGTTTCGGAGAGGTATCTCTGGGCCCTCTCGATAATGCACATCACTCTAAGCCTTGCAAGCAATGTGACTAATGAGTTAGTTGCGGGATGATGCATTACGAAACGAGTAAAGAGACTTGCCAGTAACGAGATTGAACTAGGTATGATGATACCAACGATCGAATCTCGGGCAAGTAACATACCGATGACAAAGGGAACAACGTATGTTGTTATGCGGTTTGACCGATAAAGATCTTCGTAGAAATGTAGGAGCCGATATGAGCATCCAGGTTCCGCTATTGGTTATTGACTGGAAATGTGTCTCGGTCATGTCTACATAGTTCTCGAACCCGTAGGGACCGCATGCTTAACATTCGATGACGATTTGTATTACGAGTTATGTGATTTGATGTACCTAAGTTTGTTCGGAGTCCCGGATGAGATCACGGACATGACGAGGAGTCTCAAAATGGTCGAGACATAAAGATTCATATATTGGAAGGTTACATTTGGACACCGGAATGGTTCATGTCGTTTCGGATGAGTTTCGGAGTATCGGGGGTTACTGGAACCGCCCCCCCCCCCCCGGGAAGTTAATGGGCCTCATGGGCCTATTGGTGGAAGAGAGGAGGCCGACCAGGTAGTGGCGCGCGCCCCCTAGCCCAAACCGAATTGGAATAGGGTTTGGGGGGCAGCCCCCCCTTTCCTTCTCTCCTCCTCCTCCTTCCCTCCTTCTCCTACTAGGAATAGGAAAGAGGAGGGGAATCCTACTTGGACTAGGGAGTCCTAGTAGGATTCCCCATACCTGGCGCGCCCCCTTGGGCCAGCCACCTCTTCCCTCCCCTCCTTTATATACGTGGCCAGGGGCACCCCATAGACACACGTTGATCTTTTAGTCGTGTGCGGTGCCCCCTCTATGGTTACACACCTCGGTCATATCGTCGTAGTGCTTAGGCGAAGCCCTGCGCCGGTAACTTCATCATCACTGTCGCCATGCCGTCGTGCTGACAGAACTCTCCCTCGGCCTCAACTGGATCAAGAGTACGAGGGACGTCATCAGGCTGAACGTGTGCTGAACACGGAGGTGCCGTACGTTCGGTGCTGAGATCGGTCGGATCGTGAAGACGTACGACTACATCAACCGCGTTGATAAAACGCTTCCACTTTCGGTCTACGAGGGTACGTGGACACACTCTCCCCGCTCGTTGCTATGCTTCTCCTAGATAGATCTTGCGTGATCGTAGGATTTTTTTTGAAATTACTGCGTTCCCCAACAAGGCCTTGGGCCCTCTCCCTCCCAAAAGACTAGGCTGATAGGAGGGGACACCCTACCCTTATAAGTTGTGTTCTGCCCCCTCGTGCGCCCCCCCCCCCCCCTACACACACAACCGATGTGGGACTAAACCCAACAATCTCCTTGTTAGAATAATCCGAGGCACATTGTCGATCATCCGAGGACCAAGCAATCACACGAGGTATGACAATGAGATTGTCTATAAATACTTGTGCTGCAATAGTTCACATCCAAAATCATGCGCAATATAAGAGGTATCATGTTTGTCCATCAGAATGTGCAGTAAAAAAAATTAACATGATCAAATCAAGTAACATCGATGTTGCCATGATTTTCACCACCACCACCAGCCATAATACCACCATCACCATCATCATCGCAAACTTCATGGTCTGGCTCGGGAGCAATGAGGGGCTTGCTTGTGGCTTTCCCCTAAATTGCCCCAACCCATTGGATTGTGTAGTGTGCTACCCAGTCTCAATGGTCACCATTCTAGCACAACGGAACATGTGTTCACCATCTCGATACCTACCATTCCCAAATTGTTCTAAATAAACTATACTGGCTTCTCCCTTTAGCACCTTGCATTAGCTTTTGCTTCCAAGTAATGCAACGATGCATAGGCCATTTTATAGTTGTCTGATCCAACCACCTCTATATGGCAGGGTTGTAATCGGTCTGAACTATGGTCAAGTTTAGAGCTATAAAGTACTCATGTGCTGACAGGTCTAAATTCTAGACCTACCTCTTCATTTTGAGTAGATGAGCTACATTCACCCCTGCAGGAACTAACTACCTGTTTGTAGAGAGCTTGGCAGAAGACCGATGTAGTTAACTTTTTTTTGATAAAGGGCGCTTTTATTATCTCAAAATGTAGCATCAAGCGGATACAAAGCATTATGAGTAACACCCGGCCTCTGCATAACTAGGATGCACACAGCCCAACACGGAAAGTCTGACAAAATGAATGGAAAAAAACGACAAATCGGCGACAGTAGAGTCCTATAGACCGACACTATGCCTATGTCGCAAGGGATGGTGGACCGATCCGGAGATTATGCTGCCACCCATGTTGGGTAAAAACCACCGTAGCCACCTGCTCCAACCGCGTACACACCGCCTTGAACAGCGGTTGGTACTCCACTCGTTGTAGCGTAGACCACGTACGAAGCGAGTGCGTACAACGGAAAATAACCTGCAAAGTAGAAGCATTTTTTTCATTGAAAACCAAATCATTTCTACATAGCCAAAGCGACCATAGTAAGGCGTATGCTCCCACCCGTATTAGCGTTTTGAATCTATTTGGAATACCGTCCAATCAATGACCAAAAATATTGGCCACTACAGTTAGTACTAATGACTTTTAGTTAGTACTAAAGTTCTACAATATAAAAATAGTTAGCCACTAATGACTAATTTTGGTGAAGTTCAACACCAGCCATCTACACAATGTTTAAACTATGTCCCAATTATTTACCCTAAAAGAAGTCCCTTGTTATTTATCAACTATTGCTTGAAGCTACTACTGGTCTAAAGGAGAATGAGCAATCCCTTTTCATGACATGTTTGTACTCATTGTAAAAATAGTTAAGTTCCTCTTACCACAATGTCAGTTACAAAGTATAGTTGTAGAACGAACATCGTGTAAGCACTACTCATGTTTAAGAAAATATTTACCTTATAAAAATCTCCCAACAATAGTTTTAGGGTATCCTATATAACTTATCATCATGGCCTGCATGGCCTCAGTGTCCATCTTCTTCATCATGTACCACGACTAGCATCCAGATTGTCCTTCCTGTAGTCCTGATGACAGTTGAATTGGGGTGGAGTTGTGCGAAAATTCATGAGTATGAATAATTGATTATTGCGGTTCATTTGCTTAATCTGTAACTTTCATGCATCTAGTTTTTCCCTTTAATATTGTATGTTTATCCTCCGACTAATTTGTTGCTTATTGCGACTGTGCCATCAATTTTTGGGTTTTAAGGATTGCCTTAAAGGGAAAATTAGCGGATTCATTTTGATTCACCACTATGATATTATTGAAGAGATGCCTATGCTTTGTCCTATGAGACCAGTTTTGTCGTTGACGTAGATGAAAATTGTTGTGCTAATTAAAAAAATCTTGTCTATTTGGAGTTCATGGGCATGTTTATCATGTTCATGTATGTGGATAGATAACAATGCTCTTATGCTAAATTCTTGCTATGAAGTGTTCGTCCGACTCATATCAACTCCTTTATTTGTTTTTTGAGTATCCAGAAGGAATTTCCTTTTCTTCTCTTCACGACTTCTCGTTATTGTTCTTGTGTTTCTTCTCATCATTTTTTCTTCTCTTCTCATCATTCCTCTAAGTGGACATGGTTTGGAAACTTTAGTCAAACTATGTTTAAATAGTTTTGTATGTAACTAAAAGCTAATCACATGGGCATCCTACCAAGCTCTATGCAGACAACTAGGGTGAACATAGCTCACTAATCAAACCAAAGTCGTAGGCTAAAATTTAATATAGATAGTACATACGAACTTTATAGATCTGCACTTGACCATATTTTAAGATTGATCTCAACCATGTGCATAGAGGTAAGGCAAGATCCACTGGTCATAAAATGGATTCTACATGGGCCAAATGAAATGCAAGGTGATAAAAGGAGATGAGGTTGGCATTGGTTGCACATATAACTGATTACTAGTACTTTGTGTCATTTGATCCTCCAGGTTTTTAGTTCTCTCTTCTTAAAATTTCTACTGTTAGATCATCGAGAAAGTAAACGGTTGGGTCCCGGGATGGCGAACATTTTCACTTTTATACTTGATCTATCTTCATCCATTTAGCATACTAGTTACCAATGAAGATACAAGTGAATGTGAAAGGTATAGGGTATCAACAATCAGAATTATTGTGGGACTCATCTTGGCATGGTAAAACCAAAGATCCTATTGAATGGGAGACTAGGTAATCTCTAGCATCCCACACCTGGCATCATGATCCCTCACGTGCTGAACCAATTTGCAGAAAACTCACTCTAGTGTTTTCCTATTAGAAAACGAAAACCATTGGTTGTGTGCAAAGTCTATACAAATTTTGATGGTCGTATGATATAGACTCTCCTTATAGGGCAAAGGATGTGAAGGGATAATGGTGAAGGCCATGACATGTTTCCTCACCTAGATTATCTCGGAAGAGAATGTTGGATAAGGCAACCCATAAATCACTTAGGGGTTGTTTGGTTTGAGACTAAGTTTGCCATACCTAAGGTTAGGCAAGTTAGATCAACTTAGGTGTGTGTTTGGTTCAAGAAACACGTTAGGCAAGCCACACTAGGGTCGCACATTACATGCACTCAAAAAGTGTGACAAGATTCCCTTAGGCTTGCTAACTTATGGCTCTCATTTTAAAAAACTAACCTTAGGCAAGTTTGACAACATTGTATGGCAAACTATGGCAATGATAGGCCTAGAACCAACAACCCCTTATTCGAATGTGCAATCTTGCATACATCTGCATCAGGTCGTCATCATGGTAGTCCGGCAGCGTCTTCCTCTCAAGTGAGAGTTTGGGATTTTCAAACTTTAAATCGATCAAGTTTAAACTGGAATGTTTTAACTTCATATACGACCTATGCTACGACGAGGTCCTCCTACGCCTCCCACTCGATGATCCAATCTTCATAGCCTTGGGTTGCACCGTCTCCCGCCCCGTCTTCCGCCGAAGCCTCCACAAGCTCCACCGCATGCCCCCCGTGCTCGGCTTCTTCCACGACCTGTACGGCCTGCGCACCTCCTGAGTCGAGCACTAGCCGAAGCCTCGTGAGGAGGTAAGTGGTCGGGGGGGGGGGGGGGGGGGGGGAGCATTGAAAACAGTCGATCGATCAGGCGCAGCAGCTGTTCGACAAGTGGTTCATTGCTATCAAGGAGGAAGGCCCGGTCAACACCTTCACCTCCGTACATGTAGCCCGTGACTTCTAGATCAGGTTAGGCCCCCAAAAGCCTCACTTATTCCGAGTTGCTCTAAAACATATGTACGGATGGGATTGCGGCGAAAAACCTTTCCATTCGTTCGGTAGTCTTTAGGATCACCTGTTGGTTTACATGTGTCCTTAGTTACTTTGGCCTTTTTGAGTTTCCTGGTTTGGGAGCGAGTTTAGCATAGTCTAAGATGTTCTTACAGGAGGGTGGTTGCCTAAGAGGTGTTTATTTTTCTTGTGTTTGGCGGCAAGCCCGGCCATGTGTCCTAGCATTTGAGGGGTTCACTGAGTCACGTTAGACCTAGTGTTATTAGATAGCAACACTTGAGAGTTAGGACCTGGCATCCTTTGTCATGAAGTGTGTATGCATGGCAATGAAGAACGGACATTAAATCAAAGTGCAATTATGCAGTGACAGGTGTTATTCTATTTGAGAAGAGTTATACGCCAACATGAGTTATATACCTCATATTTTGCAAGCACTCGTCAGTTGCTATAGACAACAGTCCATACAACATATATAGTTAGCACCATGTGCCATCAAAATGAATGATGGGATAATTGTACCACTGCTGTTCTACCTCAGATTACAGTAACTTTCAAGACCTTCTGTTATTTATAATTTTAATTACAATTATAAACTGAAAATTTACACCTTTGTTTTCACGGTTCTAGCGAGGTCAACATCCATGGATGTACCTTGCTACCCAAAGCTCAATAGGTGATCCATCCTTCGGGTGGTTTTTCCAAGAGTGTACCGGATGAAGAATCAGTGAAGGGTAAAGGCAGGAAAACTGACGCTTGGAACTCAACACCTGATAGCAAGGTTGAGTGTGACCCACCCTCGGAGATAGGTCAATTCTGAATAATGTATTGTACGTACATCATTGTCCCTTACTCGAGACCAGTGTGGCAGTGTTGGTGCCAGGGCAGCACCATGGTGTGGCCCTTCCGTTACCAATACTGTTTCATTTGCGATCTGTGGGGCTAGACGTTCTATGGTCTCCTGTTCAGCAGGGGCTCGGTTTAGGCACAGCAAGTTAGTCATGTAACCATTATGATTGTTGATACCTTGCACAAGGCCTACGCTTAGTCATCAGCATTATTGACTAGAATGGATGTTAGAGAGTTGAAGGAATATCATGTACAAAAGTGAGTATGCTCGCCATCCCGAGACCTACCATTCCCAAACTATCCTAAAAAAAGATCCCTCGCTCATCTAAAAGCTAGAGATTTCATAAGGATAGAACTCAGAAAACAGAATGATTGAATGTCACAGAGGCATTATTATTTTGCGGTATACGCATCCAACGCCAACCTCTACTCTTTTAGCACTTTTGCATTGGCTTTGGCTGCTAATACATATGCCATTTCATAGACACTGGAGCCATCCTTTCCTCTATATGGACATGGTTGGGATCCATCTTAACCATGGCTGAGTACAGAGCAATAATTAAGTTCACATGCACTATCTACTTTAAATTTTGGACCTGCCTCTTCACTTATAAATCCACAATGCTTGTCCCGTGAAGCCGAGGAAACCTTTTGTATTTCAGACTAAACTTATAAATCCACTATCTCTCATTATCAAGAGTTTCATTTTTTTGAGAAAACTTATCTTAAAAATTTCCTCTCTTTTTTTGAGAAACATCTTAAAAAATTTCTTATCTGCCGGTAATTAATATTTAGTAGACTGTCTCTGAACAAACATATACATCATGTTACCACATGTAGTTCGCGTGCTATCACCATAACTTTACTCCGCAATAGAAACAAGTGATAACAACACTTTCTGCCTTCGTGGTATCTTCTGTGTTTTCTTCCGTAAGCATCACTTCTATGATTACCTAAATGATGAGTATAGTATTTCTGAAACTGTATACTTGCATGGCACAAAAAGTTGATTGCTAGTCAATGTTGAATATTGATAAATAGGTTCATTTTTCTATTTCTTCTATGGTCTTTAATTTGATGAATATATAAAAATAGGTTTATTAGTACTTTCTGGCATAACTATTGATGGATGACCCAACCAGGGAGCACTGTCAACAATATTTCTTTTGATATCTTCGCATAACCTTAAGAGAAATTATTATGGGTTCATTGAGTTACCATAGAATACCCAAATTCGTTCACAAGATGGAAAACTGAGTCAACTCAAACACCATTAGCTGTTCATGGACTTCCTTCTGTTTACTTGTTATCACTGTCAGGTTCTTAACTTCTCATATTCCGTTCAGTCCTAAGATGCATCTTTGACCATATCACAATATATTTGTCAATCCGTAAAACTGTAACCTCCAGATATAATTGTTCGTGACAGATGTACTCACTTTTTTTTTTTGAGATTGTACTCGCATAATCTCCACAGTAATCTGAATATTTCAAAATATAATATTTGTCAAAGATCAAACATTTGACCATACTCTTCACAAAGAGTTAAATGTTTTTTAACAGATCGGTGAGCTTTCTTAACCTAGTATCTTCTAAATTTTGAACATATAGTAAATATTATATGGGAAGTCACTGATCTGTATTGTAATAATTCTAGCATTAGCAATAGCGGTTTACACCAAGGCCTGTATTTGTAGTAGAGATGGCAGAGCAAGCATTTGTATGTGTTTTATTTGTATGCTCATAATTGTCTCTAAATTTCCTATATTGTTAGAAGATATTCTTGAGTATATGTAGTCGCTAGTCAGTAACGTGCAGATCAGGGAGTGTTGGGATTAACCACGATGTAGTGGTTTCCTTGTCCGGCACGGACTAGATAGTGATAGCAGTCACCGATTTAACATTGGATTAGTAATAGGACTCGGACTAGTTTAGGACTAGCAGCTTAGCTCCTTTAAATATCCATGTACCCCTACGTTGTAATATCAACTCAGAAAAAAGCAATACAAAGCATAGGTGCGACACGCACCTATTAGCCATCAAATATCTTGTGTTTCGCCGAGTTGTGCTAGTCTAGATCAATTAAGTATCCAGCCGTTGCTACGTACTAAGCTAGCTAGCTTCAACATCCATCAGCTAGTTTTGTACGTGCACGTTGCCTCAGGAAGAATCAATCAAGCGTGGTTTCGTACGTACGTGTTCGGTCGACGGAAAGTACTCGTCAAGGAGCCGTCGTGCAACGTTTGATCGGGCCTGTGCCAACAATTGGTATCTAGAGCTTTGGTATTGACGTGATTCTCGGAAAGCAATCGAAGGATCATGTCGACCACGGGCAAGGAGATTGTGACGGCGGCAGCGGGAGCACCGATGCCGATGGTGGGGGGATCACAATTCCCCCGTCTGGATCGAGAGGACTACGCACTATGGGCGATGAACATGGAGGTCGCGATGGAGGGAGCTGAGTTCTGGGAAGCCGTCGACCCGGGCGGCGCCGAGTACGCAAAGGGCGCGGCGAAGTACCGGAAGGATCGTCAGGCGTTAACAGCTATCTACTCCGCCATGCCGAAGGATGTGCTGCAACACCTCGTCGGAAAGAACTCGGCGAAGGAGGCATGGGAGACCATCAAGATCCTACACCAGGGTCATGACCGTGTCAAGGAAGCACACCTTCAGTCCCTGATGAGAAGCTACGAGTGCCTGAAGATGGATGAAAGTGAGACGGTTGATCAGTTTGCCGCCCGTCTCAAGACCATCGTCAATGGCATACGCAGCTATGGTTCAACCCTAGAAGAAGTTGCGATCGTCCGACGATTTTTGCGCGCCGCGCCGGCACGCTACATTCAGATTGTCACGTCGATCGAGCAATGTCTCGACCTGAAGACTCTCACGGTTGAGGATCTCGTCGGAAGGTTCAAGGCCCACGACGAGAGAATTCGTCTCAGTTTCGGCGACACGGAGGCGAGTGAGCTCCTCATGCTTACAAAGGCGCAATGGATCGCCCTGTCGAAAGAAAAGCAAGGCGGATCTACGAGCAGCGGCAAGAAGAAGGGGAAGGGGAAGCAGCGCTCGGCGAGAAAGAACTTCGCCGACTCGGACGACGAGGATGCGCCTGCACCACCGAGGAGGAAGTTTGACATCAGAAAAGTGAGGTGTCATAAGTGTGGCCTCCTCGGTCACTTCAAGGCTAACTGCGAGGAAGCACCGAAGCAACGGGCGCTTATGGCCGAGGAAGGAGACGATGGGGATATGATGCTAATGTGCGAGCTAGTGGACGAAGAGGATCCAGATGATCTTGGTCAGCTGGACACGGGTCCGGTGAGTTCATCTGCGTCAGTAAACCCAGGCGAAGTTATGGCGCCAGAAGTCCATGACCCAAGGCGTGACAGTGTGATTACGCTAGTAAACCCGGGCGAAGTCGTGGCACCAGAAGACCATGACGGAAGGCGTGATGGTGTGGTCACGTTAGAAGCAGGCGAAGAAGTGGCGACAAAAGTCCATGACACAATGCGTGATGGTATGGTCGCGCTAGAAAACGGCGAAGACGTGTCGCCAGAAGAACATGACGCGGGGCGTGATGAAGCGATCATCCCAGAAGAACGCAACATGCGGCGAGCTACACTCGGACCAGATGAATTTGGCGCATACGTGATTTTGGATAGTGCAACGACGAGTTGCGCGGATGGGTCTAGTGGCGTTGTGAAGGTGGCAACGAGCGGCGTCGCGTCACACGCCAGTTCACCAGCTCCATCGGCTGCGTTGCAGGTGCCGGGCGAGAGTGCTTCGCTCGATGACTCAGTGAGCACGTGTGCGAGCCAGGTTGCTGGCACTGCAGGCGGCAGCCCAGCGGCAACTGAAAGCAGCAGTAGCAGCAACACGTACGTGGCTGGTGCTGCCTTGCCGGATAGCGCGTGCAGCCCAACAAACGGGCTGGATGAGACTGGCCACTATATGCCTCATGCACACAGGCCAGGGAACCAACCACCACGTGGTGGTGATGGTCTACGAGACAAAGCAGGGAAGCAAAGCCCAGAAAATTTGCAAGGCGCAGAAAATTGTGCAGAAGGCAGTTCACCACCATGTGGAGGACCGAACGATGCCAAAAAAGTGACGGGCAGCAGCGATGGAGTCCAGTAAACAGCAGGCTTGGAAGCCAGGTAAAAGAAGCAAAATCGCCAGCAACGGTAACTTTGGCAAGTTTAGATTCTTCAATAGCACACGAACGACGCGTGTTGGATCTCTCTCCAGAAGTAGGGCTTCAGATAAATTTGGTGAAGATGAAAAGTAAAGGGCAACGAAGTTTGCACATCGAGGAACCGGAAATTTTTGAAGATGCAAATATGGAGGAGTGTTGGCGTCGTGCTATGAATGAAGAGTTGTGGTCGATCCGAGACAACAATACATGGGAGCTCGCGGATCTTCCCAACGGTCAGAATGCCATAGAGCTCAAGTGGGTGTACAAAGTCAAGAAAGATGCCGAAAGAAACTTGATGAAGCATAAAGCAAGGCTTGTAGCTAAAGCATGCGTGCAAGAGCAATATGTGGACTTCGAAGAAGTGTTCGCTCCAGTTGCAAGGATGGACTCGGTGAGACTATTTATAGCTCTCGCGGCTCAAGAATCTTGGAGGATACATCACTTGGATGTGAACTCCGCGTTTTTGACCGGGGAATTAGAAGAAGAATTGTATGTGAAGCAACCACCAGGGTACATCCAAGAAGGAGAGGAACACAAGGTATTGAAGCTACACAAGGCGTTGTACGGGCTACGACAAGCTCCTCAGGCATGGAATGTTGAGCTTGACCGTACATTGATTTCTCTTGGATTTGAGAAAGCCCCACTAGAGCATGCTATGTACAAGCGAGGTGATGGCAATGATCGTCTACTAGTGGGCATCTATGTGGATGATTTGCTGATAACTGGAGCAGACGAAGAGGTGATTGCAAACTTCAAACTACAAATGAAGAAGCTATTCAAGATGACTGATCTAGGGCTCTTGAGTTACTACCTCGGGATCGAGGTACAGCAAAAGCCGGAGGGGATCATAATATGCCAGGAGGCATATGCAAAGAAGGTACTTGAAAGCTGTGGCATGAAAGATTGCAATCCAAGTCATGTTCTGATGAAGCCTCGTCTCAGACTAAGCAAGAAGAGTGAAGCACCCGCGGTTGATGCAACGGAGTATAGAAGTGTGGTCCGAAAGTTGAGGTATCTCACGAATACAAGACCGGACTTGGCCTATTCCGTTGGCATAGTGAGTCGCTTCATGGAAGCACCCACGACGGAGCATTGGGCAGCGGTGGAAAATATACTCAGGTACATCAAAGGGACAACAAATTTCGGTTGTGTCTACTTGAGAAAGAAGAAGAAGGAGATGGTGGAGCTACTTGGCTACAGTGATAGCGACATGGCAGGAGATGTGGACGACCGTAAAAGTACCTCGGGCGTGGCATATTTTTTGGGAGGAAGCATAGTGAGTTGGCTGTCACAAAAGCAGAAGGTGGTTGCATTATCATCTCGTGAAGCGGAGTATATTGCAGCTGCAACCGCGGTGTGTCAAGGTGTGTGCCTTGGAAGGCTACTCGGTGACCTCACAGGTAAGGAACCAGAACGAGTGGTGCTCAACATTGATGACGAGTCTACAATCTCTCTATGGGAGAATCAAATGCATCATGGTAGATGCAAGCACATCGATACGAGGTATCGATACCTAAGGGAGTGTGTGGAAGAAAGCAAGATCGACATCATCTACATTTGCACCGACGACCAGCTTGCAGATATCCTAACCAGGTCTTTGGGACGACGGAAGTTCATGAAGATGCGGCGAAGGATCGGCGTCCAAGCTGTAAAGTGAGGACATCATGTTTAGGGGGTGATTGTTGGGATTAACCACGATGTAGTGGTTTCCTTGTCCGGCACGGACTAGATAGTGATAGCAGTCACCGATTTAACATTGGATTAGTAATAGGACTCGGACTAGTTTAGGACTAGCAGCTTAGCTCCTTTAAATATCCATGTACCCCTACGTTGTAATATCAACTCAGAAAAAAGCAATACAAAGCATAGGTGCGACACGCACCTATTAGCCATCAAATATCTTGTGTTTCGCCGAGTTGTGCTAGTCTAGATCAATTAAGTATCCAGCCGTTGCTACGTACTAAGCTAGCTAGCTTCAACATCCATCAGCTAGTTTTGTACGTGCACGTTGCCTCAGGAAGAATCAATCAAGCGTGGTTTCGTACGTACGTGTTCGGTCGACGGAAAGTACTCGTCAAGGAGCCGTCGTGCAACGTTTGATCGGGCCTGTGCCAACAGGGAGAATAATTGCCGATGTGAACTAGTGCAGGTAAGGCTCATAAAAATTACCCCAAATGTGTATTTGACTCTTATCAGCGGTGTACACTGTTGTTACAACAAGATAGCAAAGCCAACATTACTACATTACCACTCCCTCCGTCCCAAAATAAGTGACTCAGCTTTGTAATAACTTTGTACTAAAGCTAGTACAAAGTTGAGTCACTTATTTTGGGACGGAGGGAGTACTACTTAGGAGTTAGGTCTATACATGTTTATGATTAGCGCCTTTCTTAATGCTGAAGAGAAGAGAATGTCTTATCTCTTGGAGAGAAAAAAAAAAGAACAGTCAAGGACCCCCCCCCCCCCCCCCCCCCCCCCGCGCGTGTAAAAGTACGTGGAAGAATGAGTCAGGGATTGTCGAATTTGCCATGCAAACTTTGTTTTCTTTCCTTTTTGTGTTGCACTTGTTTGAGCAACTGAATTTTGATCTCGTCAGCAGCAAATTATCCAGCGGTTTCAGAATTCAGAGGACCAATGTTTGAGCTGAAACCTTGAGATGGATCACAAGCTAGTTGACTCATGACAGAGATGATGAGTGAATCAAAGACAAGATCAAGTTGGCGGATGAAGTCTTGGAGAAGTGCAATCGAATGCATGGTTTGGCTCAATTCAGGCCGGCCTGCAGCACCTAACAGTGACTGACAGAGATTTCAATGCCCAGAAATATGCAGACCATCAGGATCGTCACATATCTTGCCATAACCTGAAGAGCAAATTATGGGTTCATTGAGTTACCATAGAAAACCCAAATTTGTCCACAAGATGGAAAATTGAGGTGATGCAAACTCTATTAGCCGTCAGACTTCCTTCTGTTTACTTCTTCTGACTGTCATAATCTTAATTTTGCGTATTCCCCAAGTCCTAAGATGTATCTTTGACCATATCACGATATATTTTTGAATCCATATAACTATAAGTCTATAACCTCCAGATATAATTGTTCAAGATTGATCTACTCATAAATTTCACTCATCTGTCTGAATATTTCAAAATACAATATTGGTCAAAGATCAAACATTTGGGCACACACTTCAGGAGAGTTAAACCTTTTTTATTGAATGTGTTATCTTAACCTGCGGTAGTAACTTGTAAATTTCGAATAGATAGTAAATTTGATATGGGAAGTCACTTTCCTTTATCTCCTGTCTTTTTATGTAGGAAGGTACTCGGACAACGGTTGGCATTGCGACATCTGATTCCACTATTCATTTTACAGTTTGAAAGATGCTCAACAGTGCTGTAAGTTTAGGCTGTTGAGTGACCAACATATAGCGTGCATTTTTCCTTCCAACTTACTCTCAGCTTCTTCATAAAAAATAATGGAACTTTTAATCTTCCCCTCCCCTGTTTCCTTTCTCATTTTCTGGGTCCCAATCTGTCCAAAATTGGTAGTAAGTTTTGTTTGCCATCTGGCTTTGAACTATATATGATATAGTATAATAAAAATCATGTCATCTCTTGTTGCTTCTTGCTATTGTGCTTCAAACTTACCAGATACACTCGTTCTGTTTTGGAAATATGCCTGGAGTTCTGCTTCCACATTAGTCTGAAATGTGAGAACCACTAGTTCCTCTTGCAGCCTTTGATATATGCTACTCCCTCTGTCCCAAAATATAAGAACGTTTTTGACACTAGTGTAGTGTCAAAAACGTTCTTATATTATGGGACGGAGGGAGTAATTGATTGGCTAATGAATTACTATAGAAATATTGTATGTTGTAGCTTTGTAGCACTAACATCTGTGCATGTTCATCTCAAGCAGTGATGTAGCTTGTTTGCTAGTAATTTGTATACAGTGGAATTCAAATGGACCTACTGCTCAAAGAATTCTGCAACAGAAAATTTTGTGACTGTAATAATGATATGCCATGTTTGCATATGTTTTTAGAAAATTAGTCACCCCATGGTAGCACTGCCTGCTAGTCCAAGTCCGTGGTCAAAAGACTCTAAATGGCTCCACCTTTCTACCTGTAACAAATTGACTAAAGAGGTAGATCTGACAGATTCTGCATGTACATGGGATGTGCTCCCCAACAGATTGCCTGAACATTCAGATTAGCAGTAATTATAGCATCGACAGTAGGGAGATGTACACCAAGGCCTGCATAAATTTGGTCTCGGATGGAAGTATGCATGCAGCATCCAGATGCCTAAGAGTAGATGAGGGAGCAATGTATCTGATAGTAGTGTTTAAGTTCTGCTCCTAGTCTTATCCTGCACAAAACTCAGTCGGTGTAGCAATATAGTAGCATCTGTCAGAGATATCGCAGAGCAAGCACTTGTAAAACTTAAGTATAAACACAACTTTTCTCCATCACATTAACTTTATCTTAGCGATGGACATAGCTCTTATAGATTGGTTTAGTTCAACAGAAGTGACACCCACAGTCTCAATGTCTCGCATTCAGCCATTCATACATAGTTCTCTGAACCATATGGGAAGATCATGCACAATAGCATAGGCACTCACCGTCCTGGGACCTACCATTCTCAAATGATTGTAAACAAACTATACTGGTTTTTCCTTTTTGTCATGCATTTGTTTGGCTCCCGTAATTGCAACAATGCATAGGCCATTTTATAGATAGCGGCTCGAACCACCTCTATATGGACAGAGTTGTTGTCATTGTTCAGTTATAGTGCTATAAAGTTACCATGTACGGTCTGGTTTAAAATTTAGACCTACCCCATTGATTTAGTTAATAAGGTACTGTTCGGCCCACAAAACAAATGTTTGCAGAGTCTGGTACGTAGCATACCCATGTGGTTAATTAACTTTTAGTAGCCACTAAGGACTTTTTGTTGAAGTTGCAAATCTGGCATTTGCACTATGTGAAGTAAACTAATTCGCAGCAATCCCTTTTCTAAGAATAATCAAGTCCCTCTTACCTCTGTTGATTACAAAGCATAGTGGTAGAATCATCATCCAATATGCACTTGTCATGTTTAAAAATTTATTTATCAGTATTTTTTGGCATCCTAGATAATATAGTAACTGAATTGATGATCCCATTAATTTATTGCTCTGCACATGCAGCCTCTCACCACAGCATGCTTACCACCTCAGCGAAGAAAGCAGTACACGTCATCTTGGTTTCCATGAGAAGACTTCATCTTGTTTCCTTATTCCACCACTGAAGGGAGGCATGTAGAACCACTTCTCTTGGTGTTCTGAAACTGAACACAGGCCTTGCAGTCTGTTTGGCTTTAGAAATTCACATTCGATCTGTTCTCCCGTTGCTCCTCGAACTTAAGAGTATCAATGGGCAACATACTACACCACCTGACATTTGACAAATGGCCAATGTGTAGATGCATTTCTGGCGTTAGTTCTGCTTTGCGTTTTCGGAATTACTATCGTTGCTTCGCTCTGTCCCTGCAGCGAGCTGACGGGTTGCTACAACAACCAGTGAATGAGGAAGAGAATCTACTAGTGGGAGAAGGTGGCGAATGGACCTCATCCTCTGCCGGTGCCACTGTGCATTTCTCCATTCCCATATCCATATGCACGTACAGTGGCAGCAGCCGTGCTGCATACACAGACTGGTCCAGTCCTAAGATTTTTTGGGGGCCCAGGGTGAAATTAAAATTTGGGGCCCCTCAAAATTTTCTACGTGCTTTTGTCGACGCAAAGTCAGTTATAATGGTCTGCTGGTTGTGTGATGATGAACATAGATGCTTTGTTGGGCAAGCAATACTACAAGTTTGTGATGGCACCCTCAGACAATGGAAAGCGTTGTTGTGCCCGGAATTGCTTTTGATGGCAAAATTTTGCTCGTTGATAAAGCAAGAACTAGTACTCGCCTCTGGACTCCGGGTCATCAACACCCCCTGATTGTGAAGGAGATTAAGAAACGAGGCGTTTTCCCCGCAAAAAAAAAAGAAATAAAAGAAGCGAGGCGTTTGAAGATATCTCCTTTCTTTACGAGTGAATCTTACATTCTTAAGAAGTTGATCCCCAATACTCTCTATTCTCTCAACATGCACACTGTCCATGTCAACATCATGCCACGTCAGAGTTATGTTTGCAAAGAGCAGCCAATCAGTGTGATTGATGTGGCAATCTGCGCGAGCGAGAACTGCATGCATGCGCACCTAACACCAGACAGTTACTACGCGCGAACGACACAAATACTCGCTGGTCTAAGTCTAACCCATGCATGCCGGCCAAGAATCACTCGATGCAGTTAATTCCAATCAACAAGCATAAAACCACCGACGCAATCCAAGCGCATGCATGTCGCAACTTATTTCGGTCCAGTTAATTACCATTGCCTAAACCCATGCATGCGGTTAATCATGGCTGAATTGACGGAGGATTTTATTCCCTTCCAAGTCCCGGCCGTAACATTTAATTCCGGATGCATTATCATCTTCACGATACTTTCCTTTCATTCCGTCTCCTCTGTTTCCTTCCTATTCGTCTTCTACATTCTACATCCGTTTCCACTCGCACAAATAAATTAACCCTTTGGTCTTATGTTTGAATTCAGTCCAACAATACTCCAAGAGCGATGCTGGCGTTGATGGCGACTTGCCGCTGCGGCCAAGCCTTCATGATTCGTCGGCGCCGGAGACACCCACGCGCTGCTGCCGCAGGCCCCTGTAATTATCGCAGCTGCACCGAACCCTGCACCCCGTTGCCGATGAATCGATCCCCGGCCCGTAGGCTCCTCCGCCCCAAGCCACACACCCCGGCGTCAACCAGAGCACCCGGTGGGCAACACGTGCCACCGTCGGCACCTCCTCCAACATCAACTTCACAAGAGGTGGGGGCTCTCCTTCCTCTCTACATCCTTAGATCCGAGCGAATTTTTCGAGTTAGCTTGAGTTGGAAACTCTGTTTGTGTGTGGTACTAGGAAGCCAAATCTTACATTCTTAACAAGTTGAATTGGTACTTTTGTTGTTTCCTATGATTTGTACAATCAGAGCACATGACATAGTGCAATTCCATCTTCAATATGTTCTTTCATGGTAGTATTATTTCATAGTGACATGAGATCGATCTAATACCTAAGTGGTACCATTGTTGTTCTTCTACTGCAGGTGTTAAAAACAGAAGGTTTTCTTTGATCGTTGCTAGGTATCCGGAGGCACGTGCATTTCATTCAAAAGGAGGCAAGGAGCTCTAACTATGGTTTATATGATGTGTTTTTTGTTCAGAGATAGATGCTGGAATAGTAACTGATGTTCAATTTCAATCATGTGCATGTATAATTACAATTAAGCGATCTTCTGTAAGGCTAAGCACTTGGGATATTATGTCTTCAAATCTATAGCATCTCTTGACAATGTAAGAATAATTCATTTATGTGGTTACAATATCATTATATGATTGTTCTGGTTTGATGACACTCATAGCCTAAAAGGTACGTCCTTGCTGAGAGGATCAAGTATGGCCTGTTTTGATCATCATTTTGTTTAATTGTTCTATGCTTGCTGAAAGCCTATTAAAAAAGGTGTGACTAAATGGAGTGTATATGTTGTCCTAATCAGGAATCATGCTATTTTGTACACCTTTGGTTATTATCTCAAATGGGTATTAGGGGAAAAAAATTATATGAGACCAGGTCTCATATTTAGCAGGTGAGACCCCTCCTGATAGATGACACGTGGCATTCAAAAATCACAAAGC